>NC_068938.1:158909356-159061856 GCF_016801865.2 Culex pipiens pallens
ATTTTGTATTAAAAAAAATGTTTTACCAGTTTAAAGAAACGTTAGAAATTGACCAAATCAAGTTAATTCTAGTTTTTTTGTTAATTAAAAGCTGGTAAAAAATGCTTATATGCATCGTTCAAGATAAAAACCATTCTGCAATCCTCGACATAAACATTCATTCTGCAATCCTCGCCCAACTCTATTTCTGGTTCAGTAAACACGACAAATTAAAAATAAAAATACCCAAGGTCCAGCTTCCAATCCGTTAGCAGAATTAGTATTTTTTACCCTTGGAAACTAAACCAGTGCAAATCATTAGTGAGCATTTTAACGGTTCACTTCTCCAAATAGCAGGTTTTTTTGTTGCCCCGTTCCTTCTACTCTTACAATTTGCAGTGCAATATTGTTGGACATAGTTTTAATCACAGCTATAATCCCAATCCGATTAGTTTGTACGTTTTTTTCTCTCCATTTTAACAATTTTGTTTCACTTCAATGCGTTTTTAGGGAAACCAGTGCGCTTTATTTTGCTTTCTTTACAACTTTTTGCTTCAAAATCTCTTCCTGATTTTCAGAAGGTCTTATTTTTACTGGTATTTTTGTAAAGATCATATATGTTAACTTTGTTGTTTTATTTTTATTGCTTTAAGCATTGAGCTTTAATTATCTTTTTTCAATATCTAGCTTTATTTTTGTCATTACGTCTTCTTATTTGCGGTGAACTATAAGGGCGTTTTGCTCACTCTGGTATAAAATTATAATTAATCGTTTAATGTTTGCCACGATGTTTCCAGCCCCTCGTTCAACCCTCGATTCCCGGAACCATGTATTTTTAATTGATTTCGCCCGTACCCTGAACCCGGGTTCCACTTTTCGGACGCAGCTTTTCTGCACTTTTGCACCAGCGAGTTATTAAAAAAAATATGTGCACTCGTTTGAAGGGTAGCTGCACATGAACATGTCATTATTTGTAATAATTTATTGTTGAATGCTGCGAACCGTGAGATGTTTTCACAAGCGTGGAATGGTTTCTGGGTGGAAAAAAAGTGAGCAATTTACGGATTTCGCCGGGAACGTTTCACGGAAGAAGTAATCCGGCGAATATCCCCATAATGTGAGTGTGTATTTTTTTTTAATTTTAAAAAATGTGGGAAAAAAGCTTTCGTTCGCAGCAGCAGTAATTGCGAAAATTAATTGCAAATTGTTGGAAACGGTGTGTCACACATGGAAACGTGGGAAAACACATGAAATGCTTCTTAAACGTTATTTTACATTCAACTAAATTTAATTACTTCATAATGCATAAAATACAATGAAAGAAGCAATCCAAGACTTACTCAATTTTCAACAACCAATCAAAGAGAACTCCCATAAAGATGTCAAACCCCTCCACTTACCAGCCATTAATTTATGAAGACGTATCACTGTCATGTGGTATTTAAATTGAAATTAGTCAAATTAATGCCATCGTACTGCGTGATGCTGCTGGCTGGCTGGTGGTGCTCCCCGAAGGAGGATTTGATTATTGTGTCCGACATGATTGAAACCGTGTACCACTGCCATCGACATCGCCTTCCTGCTGATTAATTGCAAATTAAAGGCCCCTTTTGATCGTTTGTTAGCACGGCCGTGTGTAATTTGCCAATGTGATGAATTTGATTATTGCTTGACTGATGTTGAGGGGCATTTATCCTGAAATAAATGAATGTTAGAGTAGTTCAAATATAGCTGTTTTTCAAGCTCAAAAATAGTCAAAAATCCCAAAACAATATTTTTTGCTGACAATATGTTCAGATAAAATGTATATTTCAGCGAAACATGTTGGTTTGTCAGTACTATTTTCTGCACATTATTTTATGTTAATGATCGAAATTTTATATCAAAAGATTCATCTTCATCATTGGATATTGGACCAATAGACTCCGAAATAACGACAGTTGAAAATTACATTTTAATTAGGTGACCATTTGAAAAAAAATCATCGATTCGAATTATTTGTGTTGCTGTAACTTTTTCAGGGGTAAAATATTAGACAATTTTCTCAGATCTTCAAGAATTAAAATTTCAAGGGTGTTTTTCTTTCAAGAACTATTTTTTAATTTCAAAAACAGTACATTTGATCAAAATAGTTAATATTCCTATAAAAAGTGATTTTTTTCCAAGTTTATCGATATTAAAAAAAAAAAAGATTTTGTACCATTGGCTCAGAAGTTGTCTTTAGTCCCTAAACAAATAAGAAAAAAAAAATTAATTTTGAAAATTTATCTTTAAATGTAATAATGAATGTTTGGCCCTTTAAAAATATAAGTCTTGATTTAAAAAAATCAAAATATTGTTTTCGGAGGAGTCAGAAAATTTTTCATATTTTAACATTGTAAATCGGACCATTAGTTGCTGAGATATCGACAATATAAAATGGTGGGTTGTTTGGGTGATCCTTAGAAAACATCAATTTTCCTGTTTTTAAACCTTTGTATGGCAATATCTCAGCAACTAAGGGTCGTATCAACACAGTTCTAAAAAACAAAATATAGAGAAATTTCTCAGCTTTTTAAAAAAATATTTTCGAAAGAGGGCAAACATGTGGACTAGTTTAAAAACAATCGTTACTATTTTCAAAAAAATTACCTAAAAATGGCTTTAACTTGAAAACAAAAAATTACTAAAGTATTTTTTGATTGCAAATTTGATTTTACACACCCAAAGTTAAAGATCGAGGGGTAGTCCTCCCGAAAAAAACGTGAGGAAAGTACTATTTTGCTAGAGTATAACCCTCTCGCGTGTTCATTCGTACATTGAAACAGTTCATCCTATTGAGTGGCTTATATGAACAAATGACCGCCACTTAATCACCGTACCTTGGTGGCCCATACGGCAAAGGCATGCCCAAGTAACCACAAGCACTAAATCAAAACTCTAAACTCACTCTAACTTAACATTCCCGATGCTATGACACTTTAAATAGACTTTCCAAATGTTTTGAAACATTTGTAGCTTGAAACATTATTACCTACACAGAAAAAAATATGTGAATTTACTCGACACGGAAAAAATGAATCACATGTAAACTCAGTTGATGTAAACTTGAGATTCGACGTAAACGGTTGAATCACACGTAAAATCATGTTTTTACGTATAATTTGTCGCAAATTTACATCAATTTGCATTTAAATTTACATGTTTAATGACGTGCAAAAGTGTTACATCATAAATGATGTAACATTCGGAAAAAATTTTTTGTGTGTACTGTATAATGACATATAGAACAGCCAATTAAAGTTTCAAAGCATTTGGCACAACAATGTTTTGAAACATTAATGGCAAGCTTTATATATCACTGTACAGTTAGCTTTTAATGTTATATCACATTTTGACATTTCTTAGAATGTTTCAAAACACTAACTCAACACTAGTGAGGGCAATAAAAGTTTGGCAGTATTTCGTGGTATGTTAATGTTTGCTGCAGGAAAATCGTTCGGCGTCCATAAAATTGTGAGTCAATTATACTTAGTTTTACTGGGCTCAGTGTTAAATTATTCTCTTTGCATTGACAGTTTCTTCTCGTCACAAGATACAAATTTCCAGCTGCGATGGCTTCCTGCCAGAACTAAACCATGAAGGAGGATTTCCAGATTTCGCTCTACGCCAGCTTTTCGTCCAAGTCACGGATCTCTCGGGCAAGTAAAGTATCTCGCGCGTCACCGGCGACATGAAGGCCAAGGCCGATCGTGACGAGGCCTCACCCTACGCCGCTCAGGACGTCGTCGAAAAGTGCAAGTTGCTGCGTGCCACCGGCGGAAACCGCACCAAGACACCTGGACCGGGTGCCCAGTTGGTGCTCCGTGCCTTGGCCTGTTCGTCGAAGAATATTGTGAATATAGTGCTATGTAGTGTAATCATAAATAAATGCTCTGTTTTAATTTGTGAGGTGTTTTCATTTTTCCTGAATGACACGAAGTTGTTCCTCAAGGAAGGCTTAGTCGACAAAAAGCATCTGACTAAACATATTTCAGGACGGACGAGACGGCTGGCGCAGGGCATCTAGGTGAAACATCTCAGTACACGCAGTTTAGAATCTCGAAAGCACACAGCAAAAAAAAAAACAAACTTTCAAAACCGTCATCCCAGCTCGAAAGCACTCTCCCTAGAGAGAGAGTGAGAGCTGCACAAAATTTTTTGATTTTTCTATTTCTGTTTTGTCGGTAACGTAGTATTTTGACGTTTTACCACTGTATAACTTTATATCAACTCTAGACGTCGCCACTCAATTTTACCTCCATGCGTATAAAGTGAATATAAAGTTTCGAGACTCTATAGGCAAACTTTATATGTTGATATAGAGGGGATTTAAAGTTACCTTATACAGTCCCGCGGTTACTTGGGTGGTTTAATATGCCAAAGGTCTTGGGTTCCAGTCTCGGTACCAGTACTTTTTTTGACAGATGAACTTTTTTTGAAAATGACCCATGAGTAAAGTACTCCCGGTAACTTCGGGATTTATCCTCTCAGTACGCACACAGTAACATTTTACTACCGAACTGTGCTCTTTATCCTCTCGTATGCCGATGCCCAGTTCTGGGTGCATCGAAAAATGTTTTTTTTTTACCGTGTATCTGTTGTTTCAGTGTTGTCCTTATCCAAACCTACAACTTTTCCGAAGACACCAAATCGATGAAAAAAATCCTTCAAAAGATACTGATTTTTTTTAATTTTCATATAGCATTTTTGTATGGACAGCTGTATGTAAAATTATATGGACAAACTAATGATGCAGAATGGCTTCTTTGGGCAAACCAAAGGCAGCAAAAAAGTTTCAGCAAGTTAAAAAAAATACAAAAAAAAAAGATTTCGTAGAGATTTGCTTAGTGGTTAAACTAATGGACCCAACCCTAAAATAATTTGATAATAAAAATTTACAAATTTGGATGTAACTCTTTATGCAAATAGTAGCTTAGGGGATGAATAAAAAATATATTGGGGTAATTCTCTACCAACTCACACAAAATCGGGAAAAGTTACCCCGATCGCTCTTCGATTTGCGTGAAACTTTGTCCTTAGGGGTAACATTTGTCCCTGATCACGAATCTGAGGTCCGTTTTTTGATATCTCATGACGGAGAGGTGGTACGACCCCTTGCATTTTTTGAACATACGAAAAAAGAGGTGTTTTTCAATAATTTGCAGCCTGAAACGGTGATGAGATAGAAATTTGGTGTCAAAGGGACTTTTATGTAAAAATAGACGCCCGATTTGGTGTCGTACTCAGAATTCCGAAAAAACGTATTTTACATCGAAAAAAACACAAAAAATGTTTTTAAAATTAACCCATTTTCCGTTATTCGACTGTAAAAATTTATGGAACATGTCATTTTATGGGAAATTTAATGTTTACCCAGAAGGGTCATTTTTTCATTTAGAACAATTTTTTTTTAAATTTCGTGTTTTTTCTAACTTTGCAGAGTTATATTTTAGAGTGTAACTATCATCTACAAAGTTGTAGAACAGACAATTACAAAAATTTTGATATATAAACATAAGGGATTTGCTTATAAACATCACAGTTATCGCGATTTCACGAAAAAAAGTTTTGAAAAAGTTACTTTTTGCGTTTCTCTTTGTTTCGACGTCCGTGTCTGTCGTGGGTGACCATGAACGTCCATGATCAACGACGACCAACATTTTCAAAACTTTTTTTCATAAAATCGCGATAACTCGGGATGTTTATGAGCAAACCCCTAATGTCTATATATTGTCTGCTTTACAACTTTGTAGAACATTGTTACACTCTCAAAATAACCCTGCAAAGGTAGAAAAAACACGCAATTTTAAAATGAAAAATTTTGTTCTTAATGAAAAAAATTACCCTTTTGGGTCAATGCAGATTCGAAAAATACATTAAATTTCCCATAAAATGACATGTTCCAAAAAAATTTACTGTCAAGATACGGAAAATGGGAGAATTTTTAAAACTTTTTTAGCAGTCTTCCCGAAACGCGCGCACGCCGTACACGCCGTACAAGTTTTCAGTGCAGATGAACCTCAAACACACCAGGCTGCCATGTTCGAGTTCTCCCCGCACGGCGCACTCAAGTTTACACGCGGTGTAAACACGGGGTGCACACCTCGGGTACAACGCCGTGCGAGCGAAGAGCGTGTAAAGAGACGAAAAAATTACTGCTTCTCACTCTCTCTGTGGCAAACACTGTAGTGTGACTGCAGCGGAGAATGAAACACCACTTTACAGCAGAGGGAGCGTGAGGGAACTATTTTTGTCTCTTTTCTGTCTCTTTTTTTTGGATGTACAGTACGTTTTTTACGGAATTATGAGTACGCCATTAAATCGGGCGTTTAGTTTTACATAAAAGTCCCATTGACACCAAATTTCTATCTCATCACCGTTTCAAGCTGAAAATTATTGAAAAACACCTCTTTTTTCGCATGTTAAAAATGGAAGGGGTCGTACCGCCCCTCCGTCACGAGATATCAAAAAACGGACCTCGGATTCGTGATCAGGGACAAAAGTTACCACTTAGGACAAAGTTTCACGCAAATCGAAGAGGGATCGGGGCAACTGCTGTGTGAGTTGGCGGTTCCCGTAATTTTGAAGATACTTAAAATGTCTGTTTAAAAAATCTGTGCGCTAAAGCTTTGGTTGATGTGCACCGATGAGTTGCAACATTTCCCATGACCAGTTCTGAAGTGTGAGCAATAAATCATAAAATTACCTCAATTGGCCGCACTTCTTGGATTCTTCAATTGGCCAATTGGCTAATTGCTGTAAGGAATATTCTTAATTGGTTTTAATTATCTGTGAAATCAGCAAGTGTGATTTTACACGTTTGTTTGATGGAGTACTTTAATTACTATGATGTTCTGACTGATTTAACTAGCAGTGAGTTTTTTTTTTCGAGAATTGTAATCCATCCATTAGTTGCAGCTGGGGTTCTTTATTCAGAAAATAGTAAATTTCCAAGGCTACGATTTGTAAATTCACGCGAGCATGAATTGTCGAACGCCCCCGATGATAATCTTTTCTCACTTATATAAAGTTCACGAAATTTACTCCAAGCGCTATTCCAATCCAAACATTCGCAATGAAATTCCTGCAAAGCTTGCAACGTTTCCGAATGTTTCGAGTGGAAGTTAAAAATCATCCCGGACAGTTTTATCGTGATACAATCGCCGAAATCGAGTGGTTTAACGTGAACGCTGGCTTGAATATGTTCAACAAATCGGTTAACCTTTTGAATGTTCGCTTTTGCTGGATGATGTTAATGCTGGTGAGCAATTGCTACTGTACACCGGAAACGGTTGTGTTTTATCGGGACGATATTGACAAGGTGCTGATGTGTGTTGTGACGTTTGGATTTCTTTTTCAAGTAAGACGAACACATATTGTGCTTTGTTTGATTGAGTAGGTAATAACCGATTTTTTCAGATGACATCAAAAATGTACACTTTCGTTATTGTTCGAAAGAAAGTGGTTGAAATTCACGAGATGAACGTGGAGTACTTTGACTCAATGTTGCTAAACGATATGGACGTGCAGGATTCTCTCGTGGAAAATGCCATGCTGACCAAATTCATAATCCAAATGACTTCTAGAATTTTCCCTAGCATGTCGATGACGCTCATGTTTGTGCCTCTTTTTTACAGTCTGATAACATCGAATCTTCTTCTACCTTACGGATTTGAAATCACTCACTCTGACACATGGTTCGTATATGCCATCAACTGGGCATATCAAGCTAGTTGTTCCTTCTACGTTGTGGTGATTACAGTTACAACCGAGTCCACATTTGTTCTTTTTTTGCTGACTGCTTGTGGACAAATCGACACACTCATCACGTTAATCAATCAATTAAACTCAAAAATCAACTCCGAGGAGTCGGAAGAGGAAATTGCACTTCAGTTGAAGAGAATTGTCAAGCTACATCAACACCACAAGTTGTACATCAAAAAAGTAAAAGAACTTTTCAAGTTTTACTTTCTCATCGCAATTGCTTCACTGTGTTCGGTTATGACAATGTCGATGGCTGCTGTTGTGCTTGTTAATTGGTATCTGGGCGTCATCATGTTCTGGTTTTCATCTTGCCAAATACTGTTCGGGTGTGTTCTTGGAACTCACTGGCAAATAAAGGTGAGATTATTTTTTGTAGTAAGAAATCAATAATAATATTCAATCAATCACAGAATGAACAGCTATTGGTGAAAATAGCTTCCTTTGATTGGTACAAATTATCTACGAAAAATAAGAAAATGATTCTCATGTTTCTGAAAGCTTCTCAAACGTACACTGATCTTTCGGCGATCCTTTTCCCCCTAAATATTGGAAGTTACGTACAGGTAAGGGTAAAAATTTGCAATGGAAAAGACAAATGACTGTCAATTTTTTATCAACAGATTCACAAGAAAGTGTATTCAATGTTTATGCTTCTGGTCAACGTTAAAGAATGAGATGAGATATTATTTAGAAATTACCAAAATTATATTAAATCAAAAGTAAGATGCGATAACCAACTGCACAACCATGTTGTCTTTACAATGTTGCGTGTTACATGTTGTCTTTACAAGTTTGAAACAAACAGGTTGTTTAATTGCTTAAACCCCACTTCATTGAAATTGTAAGGTTATTGGAGGATTTCTGAAAATATATGGTAGAATAATTTGAGGGGAATTTAAATTATGGTGATGGAAATCCCATGTGAAATTCTTCAAGGATCGTACGGCAACGAACCCATCATGCGCCACCCAATTATCAATCTATTATCAAAGAATTATTATCAATTATCTAATTTATATATCAATCGAATGGTTACCAAAAATAACAGAATCGAATAGCAACACTTTTCAAAATAAATGCTGAAAAGTTCTACTTTTCAGCACTTATTTCGAAAAGAAACACTTTTAAACATTTT
The DNA here is from genome assembly GCF_016801865.2 of Culex pipiens pallens. NCBI lineage: Eukaryota > Metazoa > Arthropoda > Insecta > Diptera > Culicidae > Culex > Culex pipiens. The sequence continues at coordinate 158,918,256 of NC_068938.1, forward strand.
TTTTTTGATTTAAACGAATTATTGACAAAATTCATGAAAATTTGACATAAAATTTCACTCAGTGTGTGTTTTCTGGAATTGCAAAACATGTTGTATGGAACTCGTTGCAAAACTTGATTTTTACAGCACTCTTCGTATTTATCCAACTCAGTGAACCTCGTTGGATAAATGTACGACTCATGCTGAAAAAATCCTCTTTTTGCAACTTGTTGCATAAACTACTATTATCTCCCTTGACGCTGGTTAGGAAAAGAGAAGGGGCAACAAATTGAATATCAGGTCATGGATTCAGGTTTTGAAGTGTTGCAAATGAGTGATAAAAAAGCTATCATTTGATTATCTCTGCATCAAAAACATCCGAGAGTAAAATGATCTTTTCTTGTGTCTCGTGATTCCCAGCGTTGGCATTATCTCACTATCATTCCTCCCCTTTTCCTCGACTTTGCGCTTGCAAAAATTGGTTTTTGTGGCGGCTTTTGTGGTTAACCTGGCCATGGTCTTCGTTTTCTACATACACGAATGGTATTCCGGGTCTATAGGACCCAGAAATGTTTTCGGGTGCCAAAATTCGAGATTGTAACCGATTTTGAATGTCATGGCCGCAAATGAAAGGCTAGGATGTCTACTTTCTGAATCCAACAGGCAGAACCGGTTTTGGACACCGTGGCCACCGGGAACCTGCTATAACCGAAAAAAGTCCTTTTTGAGGCCCCTACTTTGAGGACCTCTATCTCCGAAACGATTGCACATAGCAGGTTGCTTCCGAATGCATTCGATAGATAATAACCTGAATTTTAAGCCCCAGAAAAAAATAATTGGTCCATAGTGGCCACCGGTTCCGGTAACCCGGAACTTCCGGAAAACTTGATTTTTGCGATTTTTGACATAAAACCGTCACACGGACCAGTCTTTTGAAACGGATTATTTTGCAAACCATTGCAAAAGGATACTACATACTACTCCTGACTGTTTGGTATCGGTTCTGGCCAACTGTGGCCAATCCGGAACCGGTTCCAGGGTACCGCTGAAACGGTTTCAATAATTGTCACGCTAGAAACCCGTCATGTTGCATATCAAACTTCATGAAATTGCATGTTATGACCATCTGAGGTCATGCCGATGTCCTCTGACCCATCCTGGTCACTCCGGAACCGGTTACCGGTGGCCACTGGGGGACAGTATCGGAATATGCAATGAACCCTATCATCCGACGTATCAAACTTCATAAAATTGAAAGTTATGACTATCTGAGGTCATGCCGATGTCTTATGACCTAACCTGGTCACTCCGGAACCGGTTACCGATGGCCACTGGGGGACAGTATCGGAATATGCAATGAAACCTATCATACGACGTATCAAACTTCATGAAATTGAAAGTTATGACCATATGAGGTCATGCCGATGTCCTCTGACCCATCCTGGTCACTCCGGAACTGGTTACCGGTGGCCACTGGGGGACACTATCGGATTATGCAATGAACCCTATCATCCGACGTATCAAACTTCATAAAATTGAAAGTTATGAACATCTGAGGTCATGCCGATGTCCCCTGACCCAACCTGGTCACTCCGGAACCGGTTACCGGTGGCCACTGGGGGACACTATCGGAATATGCAATGAACCCTATCATCCGACGTATCAAACTTCATGAAATTGAAAGTTATGACCATCTGAGGTCATGCCGATGTCTTCTGACCTAACCTGGTCCGGAATCGGGTTTCGATGGAACCGGTTACCCGTGGCCACTTGGTGACACTCTCTGATTATGTAATAAACTCTTTCATCCGACGTATCAAACATCATGAAATTGAACATTCTTATCATCTGAGGTCATGCTAACGTCCTTTGAACTTATCTGGTCACTTCGGAATCGGTTTCCGATGGCCACTTGGGGACACTTGTGGAATATGCTAGATACCCTATCATCCGATATATCAAACTTCATAAAATTGAAAATTATTGCTATCCCAGGTTATGCCAACATATGTATCCTTCTATATCGCAATAAAATGCATGAGGACAGTTTACATGTAGGTTCTGATACACAGCAAAAATAGGTGAATTTTGGAATGTTGAAAATTCGGATAACCACTTTTTTGAGTAATTTTACCGAAAAAATGTGTAAAAATGTGAGCCTAATGAAAATTCACCAGAAACTGATGAAAAATCACCAATTCCTGATGTAATATTACACATATTTTTGACACAAAATCTTTCACCATTTTCTCTTTACTATAGTTTGTTATCTGGCTATCAATATCAAACTTTTTTTTTCACAATGGGCAATTGTGTTAGGCTCACTGCGACCACCTAAGAAGGCTATCTTTTGTAATGTAACCTGGATTCTGTCCATACTACAAATTACTCGTATCCATAGGATCGGTAGACGAGGGGTTATTTTGCAGATATGGTTTATACATTTATCCGGCAGAGTAAATGTGCCGAGCTTTCTAGCTCAGTTAAACAAAAACGACAGAAGTTGTTAGGCCCCATGCCGATTTTGTGCAGGTGATATGTATCAGGACAATGTCCTGTTAGAAGCCCTGCGAGTATTCGTAGTTCCCTATGGTTTAAGCCAAGAAATTTCTTGGTAATTGAAGGACTTGGAGTGATAAAAGTTTACGCTTGTCTCAATCCACGCATCTCGCCCCAGATTGAAGCGATTTGCGATTGTCCTCAATTCGTCACTTGTGTGCTATCTTGTGACACGTCTGCTGTAAAAAGATAGGAGATAGATAGCGCACAAGCGACGAATTAGTTATTTCTTGCTTCACGGCACTTTTTGAGATTCCAAGGAACGGCTCGGGATCCACGAATATGTTTGATAAGCCTTGTCTGGCAAGTTCATCAGCCATTTCAATGCCTTCAATGCCGCAGTGCCCTGGTACCCAAAACAACATGACTCTGTTATGCCGAGTAGCAAGTTCCAAACATGTTTTGATTCGCATTTAGAGGATTTTAACGCCAATAGTGCAGTTTAGCTATCCGAGAAAATACCGATTTTTGCGTGTCTATAATTTCTAAAATATCAAAATCAAAGGTTAGATTTATTTTTGTTCGATGCCACTATCCACTGCGACCAGGAATTAGATCTATTGCGGACTTGCAATTCTATTTATAGAATCACAAAGGCTTCTTCTGTTATTAGGCAGATGGGACACGCACACACGCTATTGTTGAGCGAGTGTGTCGAGCGATCCACTGCCGTAACTTCGCCGCCGAAGAGGTTTGAATGTTTTTTCAATCCTCTTTGGCTCTGCCTTTTCCACTCTGTACTGTCCAAATGTATCGCTAGAACCGAAGTGCACATTTTACGTTTACTTATACCCAGCTAGCCCTTAAATTCTGGTTTCTGAAAAACTCGTCCCTTCAAAGCACTTTTTGCGATCGGGCCGTGGAGCTCTGCAGGGCAATTATACAGAGAACAGTTGGTCCTTATACATGTGAAGAGTACAGGGGAAAGGACGTGCCGAGCCATGTGGGTTTTAAACCACGACCTTCCGCTCATAAAGCGAAACCTGTAACCATTAGACCACAGGAGGTTAGATGAAAGAGTTTCTGCACCCAAATCTCGGCAACACTCGGTTTGAGAGAAAGACGGCCTCATGAAGTTTGATTTGTCGGACGATAGAGTTTCTATTCCGCATATTTCACAAGTGTACACCAGTGGCCACCGGTAACCGATTCCAAAAGCCAGATAGAGTTAGGGGATGTTAGCGTAATTACCTTAGATGTAATATTGTTTAATTTCATGTTGTTCGATATGCCGTCATTGCATATTACGATAATGTTTCCCAAAACCCACTGGTAACCGGTCCCGGAGTGGCCCTCAGTGGCCATAGGTAACCGGTTCCAGATTGATCAGGTAAGGTGAGTTGAAGTCGACATAACTTTGGATAGTTATAATTTTCAATTCTATGAAGTTTGATATTTCTGATGATAGGGTTCCTAGTATATTCCACAAGTGTCCCCAAGTGGCCATCGGAAACCGATTCCGAAGTGACCAGATAAGTTAAAAGAACGTTAGCATGACCTCAGATGGTCATAACTTTCAATTTCATGAAGTTTGATACGTTGGATGATAGGGTTTATTACATACATTACATACTCAGAGAGTGTTACCAAGTGGCCACCGGTAACCGATTCTGGAGTGACCAGATAAGTTCAAAGGACGTTAGCATGACCTCAGATGGTAAGAATGTTCAATTTCATGAAGTTTGATACGTCGGATGATAGGGTTCATTGCATATTCCGATAGTGTCCCCCAGTGGCCATCGGTAACCGGTTCCGGAGTGACCAGGTTAGGTCATAAGACATCGGCATGACCTCAGATGGTCATAACTTTCAATTTCATGAAGTTTGATACGTCGGATGATAGGGTTCATTGCATATTCCGATAGTGTCCCCCAGTGGCCACCGGTAACCGGTTCCGGAGTGACCAGGTTGGGTCAGGGGACATCGGCATGACCTCAGATGTTCATAACTTTCAATTTTATGAAGTTTGATACGTCGGATGATAGGGTTCATTGCATATTCCGATAGTGTCCCCCAGTGGCCATCGGTAACCGGTTCCGGAGTGACCAGGTTAGGTCATAAGACATCGGCATGACCTCAGATGGTCATAACTTTCAATTTCATGAAGTTTGATACGTCGGATGATAGGGTTCATTGCATAATCCGATAGTGTCCCCCAGTGGCCACCGGTAACCGGTTCCGGAGTGACCAGGATGGGTCAGAGGACATCGGCATGACCTCAGATGGTCATAACTTTCAATTTCATGAAGTTTGATACGTCGTATGATAGATTTCATTGCATATTCCGATAGTGTCCCCCAGTGGCCACCGGTAACCGGTTCCGGACTGACCAGGTTGGGTCAGGGGACATCGGCATGACCTCAGATGTTCATAACTTTCAATTTTATGAAGTTTGATACGTCGGATGATAGGGTTCATTGCATATTCCGATAGTGTCCCCCAGTGGCCACCGGTAACCGGTTCCGGAGTGTCCAGGATGGGTCAGAGGACATCGGCATGACCTCATATGGTCATAACTTTAAATTTCATGAAATTTGATACGTCGGATGATAGGGTTCATTGCATATTCCGATAGTGTCCCCCAGTGGCCACCGGTAACCGGTTCCGGAGTGACCAGGATGGGTCAGAGGACATCGGCATGACCTCATATGGTCATAACTTTCAATTTCATGAAATTTGATACGTCGGATGATAGGGTTCATTGCATATTCCGATAGTGTCCCCCAGTGGCCACCGGTAACCGGTTCCGGACTGACCAGGTTGGGTCAGGGGACATCGGCATGACCTCAGATGTTCATAACTTTCAATTTTATGAAGTTTGATACGTCGGATGATAGGGTTCATTGCATATTCGATAGTGTCCCCCAGTGGCCATCGGTAACCGGTTCCGGAGTGACCAGGTTAGGTCATAAGACATCGGCATGACCTCAGATGGTCATAACTTTCAATTTCATGAAGTTTGATACGTCGGATGATAGGGTTCATTGCATATTCCGATAGTGTCCCCCAGTGGCCACCGGTAACCGGTTCCGGAGTGACCAGGTTGGGTCAGGGGACATCGGCATGACCTCAGATGTTCATAACTTTCAATTTTATGAAGTTTGATACGTCGGATGATAGGGTTCATTGCATATTCCGATAGTGTCCCCCAGTGGCCATCGGTAACCGGTTCCGGAGTGACCAGGTTAGGTCATAAGACATCGGCATGACCTCAGATGGTCATAACTTTCAATTTCATGAAGTTTAATACGTCGGATGATAGGGTTCATTGCATAATCCGATAGTGTCCCCCAGTGGCCACCGGTAACCGGTTCCGGAGTGACCAGGATGGGTCAGAGGACATCGGCATGACCTCAGATGGTCATAACTTTCAATTTCATGAAATTTGATACGTCGGATGATAGGGTTCATTGCATATTCCGATAGTGTCCCCCAGTGGCCACCGGTAACCGGTTCCGGAGTGACCAGGATGGGTCAGAGGACATCGGCATGAACTTAGATGGTCATAACATGTAATTTCATGAAGTTTGATATGCAACATGACGGGTTTCTAGCGTGACAATTATTGAAACCGTTTTAGTGGTACCCTGGAACCGGTTCCGGATTGGCCACAGTTGGCCAGAACCGATACCAAACAGTCAGGGGTAGTATGTAGTATCCCTCTGCAATGGTTTGCAAAATAATCCGTTTCAAAAGACTGGTCCGTGTGACGGTTTTATGTCAAAAACTGCAAAAATCAAGTTTTCCGGAATTATACAATTTTGAGAATCTCCAGGTAGCAACAACAAATTAGATCTGGATTTTTTTTAACAAAATTTATTTTCCTGAAAAGAGCACTCAGCTAGCAAAATCTAAACTAAGAAATAAAACAATTTGCTGCTTATCATTGAAAAAGGCTGTTACCTAATTTTAACAAAATCGAGATTTTTGCAACGGGTGGTAAAAGATATTCCAACGCATCTTCCGAAACATGAATTTCACTAAAATACTGTTTGGTTTAGGCTGCCGAAGCGAAAAATCAAATGGCGAATATCACATTCCCTTTTGAATTTGCCATGGCGACAAATTAAAATTTTGGATCATTAATGTGCCACCGAGTTAAATAGAGCCAAACAACGAAAGGAAAAAAACAAAAGAATTTCAGTTCAAAACCAATCGTTGACATTGTCTAATTGCTTTTTTTTTATTTATTTTTAATATTCATATTGACCAGATATTATTTGCAAAATGAAAGCCAAAATCATCAAACAACCCAAAAATAATCACTTTTGTGCAAATTTGCACCACGAACCCGGATCCAAGGACAATTGAATTCCAACAGGGCGCGGGGAGGAAGAAAAAACTTTTCCCCGAATGGAACTCAAATCAAGCGAGTCGATTTTCACAGACGGGTCCGATCCGAGCGCATCCCACACTCCCACGACGGACTGATGTTTAATTTGCCCCATTGTTTGAATGATTGTTCTAGGAAGTCAGTTATGATGGTTTTTTTAAGCGTGTGGGAGAGCTTTTACTGTCTGTTTTATGTTGTTTTTTTTTTTTGTTGGTGCGATGATGATGGGCTTTTTGTTTGAGCTTGCGGCATTTCTTTTTTTTTGTTCACTCTTAGTCGTCATCATTTCGGATGAACTGAAGGCAATTATTTTTACTTTGTTTGAACTGAGTGCGATGAAAAATGAAGCTGAATTGTGTGTTATTGTTCCTTCGTTATTTTTTTCTTCTAAAAGCCTTAACTGGAATTTTAGATAAGAAACAAGAAAGCAATTGAAAAACTCGTTAGAAATAAAAATTTAAACCAAAAATCCAGCGGGACGTGTGTTGATTCAACAAAAAAAAGTTCTCTTGATTTTTCGAAGCTTTTTTTTTTCTCCCCTCCAACAAATTGCATGCATGCAATATCGGCTTCAACCGAATGTGATTTGCGGCGCGGCAGATTTTGCAACAATGTCGGATATTCTCAGCTTTTCATTTTTCCGGGCGCAACGGAATTTCCGTTTCGTGTATCATCACCAGCAGGCTCAGCAGCAGCGAAGCAGAAGGAAAATGTGCACGTTTCGTTTCGACGATCATACAGCGAAGGCTGATAGACGATGGGGAGTTGGTGTTTTAGATTTCATCTTTTTTTCATGCTCTCGAACTTTTCTCTTTCCTTTCAGAGGAGGAGCACAGATCATAAAACTGCATATCAAATATGCTCTCTAAATTGTAGCGATTCCTGTGTGCTGTTCCCCGCTGCATTTCTTCAACAGCCGGTACCGATTCTGCCAGCTGTGAATTCCACGTGGTGAACCAATCTTTTTTACAGTATCTGTTAAATATTTTAATAAATACACAGAAACTATTGAATTAAAAGTATTTTGATCCTAATCATGTAAAAAAAACCTTTATCTCGAAATTTTATTTTTCCCAGCAATCTACTCTCACTGAACAAAAGGGGACAAATTTATGTTTACTTTTATAAGCGAAAAAACAATGTGAAGTGCACAAAATTGCAAAGGTGCAATAAGATCCAAGAAGATCCTTATGAGTTACTGGCAATGGGTAATTCTTCGCCAACTCACACGAAATTGAAAAAAGTTGCCCCGACCCCTTTTAAATATGCGTGAAACTTTGGCCTAAGGGCTATTTTTTATCCTTTACTTTCAATTTTACGAAAAAAAAGTTTTGAGAAAAAAGTTTTGAGGGGTACAAATTTAATACGTACGCAATGGTTTGAAATCATACTAACCGTGGTAGAGAAGTGTTCAAAGTACCTCAAGAAGAACTTTTGATAAAATTTTGAAAATTCTAAAAAGTTAGTTAACTATAAAAGAGAAAAAGTTGATGAAAGACATTATTTCATACTTCAGAAAATGTCATTATTTTCTCAATGAACATGATTTTGAATCTGAAAACGGAATGCATTTTCGGATTCTTTTGACAATTGTCCACTAAAAGAAGGCAAAATAAGTTTGTAAATAATAAATAATATCTGTTTTTGAAACACAATTTAAAAAAAAAACCTCAAAATTTATAGGCAATGTCAGTTAAACAAATTTCATGTAAAATGTGAAATCTTGTAATTCGTGCTTCAAAATCCGTTTAAAATGCAATACAAATCAATAATTTTATAAACAAAACTAGTTTTAGCGAATTTCAGGAAAAATATCGACTATTTTGCAATTTTACCTGAAATTTATATGTATTTTGTTAAAAACCTTTTAAGCTTAAATAACTAAATAAAAACAATATTATTTTTCCTAAAAACCATATCAGCAACCTTAGTGATGGTACATTTGACGTAAAAATAAAATTTGAACTCCTCAAAAGTGATTTAAAAAAAAATATAACTATCAAAGTCACCCCGGAATCTAAACCAACAATTTTTAATATAACTATTTTTTTAAACACTATTGAAAAAACTTTTTTCCCCCCAGTACATATTTTAAAAATAATAATCTTGAGAAAAACCTTACCAGTTGGAAAATATTTCAAAAATAAATTGAAATCCTATCAAAACCACCCCGGCTTACGGTACGCCATCAAATAGGGTGTCATATTTTACATAAAAGTCCATTTGGCACAAAGTTTGACTATATCAGGCTGCATTTCTTTTTTGATAAACACGTCTCTTTGGAATGTTAAAAAATTGTAGGGATCGTACTAACGTACTAACGGTAAGTACTAACTAATTTAATTATTTTTTAATATACAACTCAAAATAAATTTAACATATTTTTATTTATTTTTTTTTTCAATAAGGCCGTTGCAAATATTTATTGAAATTTATGTCCCTCGACTCTGATTGAAGTCAAAGGGGGGAATATAATTAAAAAACTATATGAAAATTAACAAAAAAAAATCGTCCTTTTAACATTTGAATGAAAACAGCGTTTTAAAATGCACTTTACAAATGATTTGCAGGTCAAATGTTTTGCAATCATTAGTGTTCAAATTATTTCAGTATGAGGAGCTTTATTGCAAAAAAAGGCTTTTTACGAAACTATAAATCGGAATTTCACCGCGTATGGGGAATGCAAAACCGAAACGAGGTTCGATCCTTCGTCCTTTGAATTGGTAAGCAAAAATGCTAACCACTAGGCCATCGCGACTTGGTAAGATATGACTAGAATTTGGAGTACTGTTACTATCAACTAAATACGCGCTGAGTCCATTTGACAAGGGTTCGGAAATTCTAAATAACGTTTGAATCCGATTGATGCGGAGGGGCTTGTCGATAAAAGCTGAGGTACTTTGCGCTCGGCTAGTCAGTGTAGAGATTGGTCACCGAAGCTCAGCAGAGCTAACACCTTCCAAATGCCTATGCGAGTTATTTGCATGTATAGAATGTAGATCTCAAAAAAGATGCATGGAAACAACTCAATTTGTAGGAAGTGCCTTCGTGGTTCCGTTTGGATGGTTGCACACACTCACACATAGGAAACATTGGCTATAATCCTATGAAAATTACTCAAAGTTTAAAAAAATGCAACTATAATTACTACTATTATTTTTACCAGAATACTATTATTTTTACCAGAATAAGTATTTTTCCAATATTTTTAAAATGCAATTTATCTCGAAAAAAAATCTTAAGTTTATTGTTTTTGCATTATGGGTATCAAATGTTGTAAATTCATACGGAAAAATTAACACACATTTTTTGAAAATACTGAAATTTTTTACAAAACTACTTATTTTTGCAAAAAAATAATCAAAACCACATTTTCACAAAACTACGTATTTTCGAAAAATAAATTTCTTAATTTCAGTTTTTTTACAGTATAGTTCTCAAAAGATCAGGAATTTTTCATACATTTCGTAAATTAAAATACTTTTTTATAATACTAAAAATTCTCACATAAATATTCAAAACTTTAGTCAGTTCAGTTCAAATCTGAAATTTTGACTATTTTTCAAAAATCATGGTTTTTAAACATTTGAGTTTTTTCACAAATTTGTCATACCACTTTTAAAATTTACGTTAAAATCCCGATAATTTTAAATTCATATTGTGAAAAAAAAAACTGAAATTTTATATCGAAAATACAAAGTTTTATGATTTTTTAAAGTAATTTCAAAAATTTGTTTGAATATTTTCGAAATGAATCAAAAAAATCTTGATCATTTGATTCCCATATTGTAAAATCGAAATAATGAGTTTTTTTAAATAAAATATGTACTATTGTGAAAATATAGCAATTTAAAAACATGCGCTATAACTTTCGAAATGTATGTGATTGTGCACATAAGAAACAACAAACAAAAAGACTTTATTCGCGTAAACTTGTCTCTATTTTGCAGTAAATTGACTGTTCTGACCTGCTCTGAGGTCGGTCAGGGAATGAGACTGTTCTGAGGTGGTTTTCTTACAAGAAAATGTACGGTCAGGACAAGTTCACTGACCTTTTCGTCCTGTTTGTGTTCTGTTATTTACAAATATGTGTGTGTTTACATGTAATGTAAAGTGCGAAAACTAGAAAACATAAACTGTGGCAAAAACTACACGAAAACAGTACAGTACAGAAGTTTCTGACTAGAATCATCGTCTTGTGTGTAAGGAGCGGCCGTGGCTGACTGGTTACGGTGTTCGCTTTGGAAGCGAATGGTTCTGGGTTCGATGCCCATCTGCTCCCAACGAGAAAGTTAAGAACATAGAAATTTGAAATTATGAATATGAACGAAAAATCAAAGTCGCTCGAGGCGGGGTTCGATCCTCCATCCTTGGGATTGATAAGCAAAAATGCTAACCACTAGGCCATGACGACTTGGTGAGAGTGGACTGGAATTAGGAATACTGTTACAGAGAGCGAGTTGTGGTGCTATAACCACGGCAAACAGTGTCCAGGGCATTCGTGGAAATACAATGTCCCATCCCAGAGGGTCCCGGAGTACCAAACCTTCTTAGCATGGTGCTCCCAACGCATACAACCAAAAATTTCGAAGCGTATGGTGGTGTGTCCACACGCTTCTTCCTCCCCTGTCGATTCAGAATTGTGTTGTTGTTCGAACACTACGTGCTCAGAACTCAACCCACTTCAAACGAATCATGTCTCTGCGATACGATTTTACGCAGTAGGCCTGGCCGCTTTAACGCTTGTGATGTTTCAATGCATTCCGATGTAATGGCGTCCTGCTGATGTTAATAAATGACAAGAAGAGTGCTAGGCGTCATCTAACCTAAGGCACTCTCCAGGATCCCTTCGCAAGATTGGCTGCGCTAGGGTCTGATTAGATTAAATTAGATTAGAATCATCGTCTTGTGTGTAAACAGTATGAAAAAATCCCGATCATTTGATACTGAAATTAAAAACAACTCTGAAAGTTTGAAAACTTTTTCAAAAGTACGTAGTTTTGTGAAATTCCGTCATGTATGAAAAAATCATGTGATCATTTGATATCCTTCTTCTAAAAACTGAAATTTTGAGTATTTTTTTAAAAATACGAATTTTTGTGAAAATGTTGAGTTTTTTCAAATAAAAATAATTGTTTTCAAAATGTATGAAAAGATCTTGATCATCGGATACCCATTTTTCAAAAAAACTGAAATTTTGAGTACTTTTGGGACCACATCCACAAACCACGTGAACACTTTTTCGGAAATCCTTCCTTTTTATGCGTTTAACAAAATTTCCCGTGATTCCGCGAGTGGCAAGCGCGACAAAAAAGTTTGAATGATGATTTTGACCGCAAAAATTACAAATTTGATCAAAATGAATTCTGCAAATTTTTTTGATAATCTTGACATTTGAAAAAAGAATCCTCTCGATTGATTGAGTTCTGCCCAAGTATATAAACAGCTTACCATTTTTTCTGAAAAGTTTTAAACAATTCTTACAAGTTTTCAGAAGACACCAAATTGATTAAAAAAATCTTTGTACATTTTTTTATACTTTGAATCATTTTTTTTTATATTTTCATCACTTCTATCGATGAACTAATGCTGCAAATTTACTTTTTTGGTCATGGAAAAAGTACTCACAAAGTTTCATCCAAATCAAAAAATACAAAAAAAAATAAGATTGAAAAAACTTGCTCATGCTTGGGAAAACAACTAAGTAAGGGTATTTGATAACCTTGATTGTATGAAAAGCTTTTAATTTGATAACCTTGATTGTATGAAAAACTTTTTTTAGCTTAGTTGGATAAAAAATTGTCCTTAAATAAATGCGATATGTTTTTAAGCAAAAAAAAAAAAAAGACTTAAAAAACAGTTTAGCAAAAATTTAGAAATTCGATCCACACTGTAACTCAGCGGAAATATCCTTGCAAGCTGCAAGCACCGCAGCCTCCAAAACTCGGGTGCTGCTGGCAGGCATCTGCGAAATTCCCGAATGTGCATATGTTTAAAGTTATTCTTTTGATGAGTTTGCCAGTTTTTTTATGTGTTGCCTCCACCATCAGAAGCATAGGTATTAGCTGATGGCAAAGCACCAGCCAGCAGTGCAAGGATAAGCAATGCTGCTCTTTGTTATAGATGTGTGCAATTTCATGCCGCTCGATTGCATCCGTGGAATTTCCTTTTATATTACGGTTGAAACAATGCCCGCTGGGGGACTGTGAAGAAGATGAAGGAGTAAAGGGTAAGATAACATACCTTTGGGGAAAATATGCCAGCATTTCAATTTTCTTGGAGAAATATATGCGGTTGACAGATGGCTCAAGCAAATGCTAACAAAATAAGAAGCTATTGACAAGTGCTGACATTCAGGTTGTAGTTTCATCATGGTGTGTTTAGTTATGTTATTTGTTTTTTTGTTACAATAAATAAGTACTTTGATGATAAATATTTGCAATACGTCCTTTACAGGACCTCTCTGGTAAGCAATAAAAATCGGCAAGTGTATTTCCTAATTTGGGAATTGGGACCTCATAACAAGTATCATATCGAATCGTAAAACTTTAATGGCCGTCCGGAACCGGCCCCGTTTTCGATGCAATATATCGTGTATCTGCTCATCTCCCGGGCCCGAGGCACTCCTCTGGGATTTTGCTTTGCGATTATTGCGCCTTCTAGAGGAAAGTTCTGACTGCTTTCTCTGGCTTTCCTGTCACGTGCCTTTGCGAGCATCTTCGCGGGGGTTGTTCAACTCTTAGCAGCTCATGGTTGGGGCCACCCACTTAGTTTGAGGTGACGATTAATGAAGCCGGCGTATCTTACCAGTTGCAGCGGTTAGGTCCGGTGTGCTGGTCCTTGAATCATGTCAGAATGACATGAGCTTTTTCTCGATGGCGTGGGACTGTCATGTGGTTTTAGGACAGCCGTTGTCACCGTAGCAGTTGATACAGACACACCGAGCTTATGATGGAATTGCTTTAAGCCGGTAGGAACAGGGTGTGAATTTGTTTTATTATAAAGACAATTGAATGTAATATTCAATAAAAAGCCAATCAAATTTGTTTTTTTTTTTTTTGAAAAAAGGTAAAAGTGAAAAGTGAAAAGTTTTAATGGAAAAATTGCAAATATGTATGGGGACAAAAATCACTATAGAGAAATTCCAGCTCAAATCGGGTTTTTTGGTACTTTTGTCCCGACCCTCTCCGATTTAAATGAAACTTTGTAGATATGTTATCCTAGGCCTATATAAGCCATTTTTGTGTATATGGAGCCAATTGAATTCGAAAAAAACATTTGAGAAGGGTATAAGTTATTTAAACATTTTTGTATTTTGTAATTAAAAATTTTCTGTATATCGAAGCAGTTGCATCTTGTAGGAAATTGGACGGGCTTTCTGAAAAAAATACATGCCACTTCTATGAGATTTTTCAATTTTTAAGTTTAAAAGTTAAACTTTAAGGTGATGTCACGATTTTTTTTCGTTCAAAGTTTTTGAAGAAATAACCACAAATATTACAAAAAACACACACACACACAAAAATGCTGGATGGTATGTCTCTCCTTAAAAAATACAAAAATCACTAAAACCGTTTCTTTTTTTTTTTGGAAAGTGGTCTAAACGTCAAAATTTTTAAAAACCGATAGTGGAAATTGATTTCCCAGACAATTTGTTTTTGGTTTTTGGCAATTTCTATAAGACAGACTTGATTTTTCAGTCTCGTAAATATTTTTAACGGAAAGTTCGTCCGTTTTCCCACTAGATTGTCTTTGTCAAAAACCACCAAAAAACGTATTTTTTCAACATTTTTATTTTTTTAAACCACTGTATCTTCACAAGGATTGGACTTATGACAATGGGTACTTTTATGTAAAATTGTCTGGGAAATCGATTCCCACCATCGCTTTCTAAAAATGTTAAGACCACTTAAAAAAAAACAGTTTTAGTAAATGATTTTTGTAATTTTTTAGTAGAGATATGAAATCCTGCTTTTTTTGTAAGTATTTTTGTAACATCTTAGGCTATTTCCTCAAAAAATTTAACTGAAAAATCGTAACAGTACCTTAAAATTTAACTTTTAAATTTAAAAATTGAAAAATCTGGTAGTAGTGGCATGTATTTTTAATTTAGTGTATTTTTTCAGAAAGCCCGTCCTATTTCCTACAAGTTTGTCTTTGACTACTTTTTAATAAGATGCAACGGCTTCGAGATTCAGACATTTTTAATTACAAAATACAAAGATGTTTGAATAACGTATACCCTTCTCAAATGTTAGTTTCGAGTACAATTGGCTCCATAGACACAAAAATGGCTTATATGGGGCTTGGATAACACGTCTACAAGGTTTCATTGAAATCGGAGAGGGTCGGGTACAAAAGTACCAGTAAAAATCACGATTTGAGCTAGAATTGCTTAATATAATTTACCGGTGGCGTAGGCCTACCGTTTTTTTTTTTTTTGAAAATGTAACATTTTGCTAGAAAATTAATGTCTTTACAGCTTTGTCAAAGGATGCAACAAGTTCTAAAAATAAAATAAGAAATATGAATTATTCACATTTTTTGGACTGCTTGCATCAATAAGAACAAACCTTTCAAAAGTACGACCAATTTCCTGCAGAAAAAAAAAATTAAATAAAAAAGAATCAAAAATTTTAAATAACTTGCCACGGATTCAACTTTTTCATAAAAAGAGTGTTTTAAAATGTATTTAACTTCTGTCCAGTTGTTTTGCAATGATCAGTTTCAATAATATCTATGTATTAATGATTTTTTTTTTATTTGCGGAAAGCATTTTTTCTACGCTACTGTGAATTGGAATTTTATTTAAAAAATCCAAATATTTTCAAACGAGAAAACCATGCTAAAAAGTGTTTTAGCATTGCTTTGTGCCTAAAAAAGTCATTGGTTTTTGTAATCACTGCTAGATTTAAAAAAATGCGTTTCTTTATTTAGCAATGTTGCAAAAAAAAAACAAAAAAAAAATCAAATTGAGCAAAAAAAACAAATTTAATGAAATTTAGTGTTAATTGCAACCCGATTTAATAGTTTGCTCAAAATTCCGAAAAAAAAACATATTTTCCATTAAAAACATGTTAAAAATGTTTTAAAACGCTGCCATTTCCTGTTCCACGACTGTAAAAAATCGAGAGAAATGTCATTTTATGGGAAATTAAAAATATTTTTTGAATTTTTAATAACCCAGGGAGGTCAAATTTTTCAATCAAAACAAAAATTTTCATTTTAAAATAATGTATTTTTCAAACATTGCAGGGATACTTTTTAGAGTGTAACAATGTTCTACAAAGTTGTAAACCGAAAAGAAGTTTGCTTGAATTTACAAAATTTGTACTGATCCAAAAGAAGTTGGCTTGAATTTACAAATTATGTACTGAAAAACCGGGAACCGTGGTGTAGGGGTAAGCGTGGTTGCCTCTCACCCAGTCGGCCTGGGTTTGATCCCAGAAGGTCCCGGTGGCATTTTTCGAGACGAGATTTGTCTGATCACGCCTTCCGTCGGACGGGAAGTAAATGTTGGCCCCGGACTAACCTAAAAAGGTTAGGTCGTTAGCTCAGTCCAGGTGCAGGAGTCGTCTCTTTGGGTCCTGTCTCGGTGGAGTCGCTGGTAGGCAGAATCCCGGGGTGAATGGAAGCTATGGTGTAAAAAGAGGTTTGCAATTGACTCAACAATCAAGCCTTCGGACACCTAGTTTCGAGTAGGAATCTCGCAATTGAGAACGCCAAGGCAATGCTGTAGAGCGAATAATTTGATTTGTTTTTTTTTGTACTGAAAAATGATAAACAATATGGTAACATAAGTTAAAACTTAGGCACATTATTCGAATACGGTTGGCTGTAAAATGAATGATTTTATTTTAGTTACATCAAATTTGTTAAATTTAAGGTGACCATTGCATGAATATTCAAAACATTGGGTAAGTTTATGTAAATTAATATTCTTTTCTCAAATGTTAAGCTTAGCAGCTTATGAGAGGGGTGAGGGAGAGGGGAAGGGGTCTGGTATAAAACCAAGCTTCATACAAAAATTTGAAATTTTATGCGGAGGAATAGCCACTTTGAATGAAGAAATGGTACTACCCAAAATCCTCAAGATATTTTCTTTTTGTTTCATATGAAGTAACATTTCTGCTACAGATTTTTTTTTTGTTGAGATGCGTGTTGCAACCGATTTTGCTTAGTTAGAATCTTTGAAACCCCTTTATGCTAAAAATAGGAAGATAACCTTAAACGTGGCCAAGTAACAAAAAGTTCCTGGAATTCTACAACCCAAGAACTCTTGAACGCTATAAAAATCGTGCTTTATTCTGCTGTTGAACATCTCTTCATCCGATAGAAATGTGCGTGGTTTAACTTTGTTTTGCAAGTGCAAGTTATTCTTTCCTAGAGTGTTTGTTGAACATGCCATAAGAACTCTTGACCATAAGATTCAGAACCGGGTTCGGCAAACGTTTTGAGAACCATTCAAGAACATATCGTGGCAGAAAAAACGATAAAGAGGCTTTTCGTAAAGTACGTTCCAGGTGTTTGCTTAAAAGATTTGTTTTTCTTTATTTAAAACTTTATTTGTGAATAATATTACTTTACGATACTTTAACTACTAATTTGATTAGTTATTAGTTTTAACAGTGATACGTCATTTATGGATGACCCAATTGACCATGGATTACAAAAATATGTTTATGATTGATCAAATTTTATGACACTTGTTCAATAATTATCGTATAAAAACGCAATTGTGCAGCAATTGTTCAACAAAAAAATAAAAACCAGTGTTTTATTTACTACTTGGGAAGAGCTCTTCAAGATAGCTTCAGCATAACAATTCGGACCGCGGCAAGATTAAACTGTCTTCAAGTCTGGAGTTTTTTTTAAAGGACCAATAAATCAAATTTTCAGTTTTTGCTTTTTGGGTGTTTTTAATACCCCTGACTCAAGACGGTTTCAAAAACACCCAAAAAGCACAAACTGGAAATTTGGTTTATTGGACCTTTTCAAAAAAAAAAGCTCCAGAAGTACTCTTCCAAATTATTGAAGAAGGTTTGAAAAGAGTTTTATTCTGTCGGTTAGTAAATCGTTGGGCTACAACTTACCAATAAAAAACTTAAATTCTTACTGTTCAGCTTTCACCATGCCATTCCAAACCGTTCCCAAGCCAGGACTGGGCCAGCAGCAGCAGCCGTGTGTGCGCGCGTGTTTATGTTAATGTATGCATATTCGCTCCATTTTAATCCGTCACAATGAGTAATTAAAAGTGACAGCGCACTCCAAATGTTGTGAACTGCTGCCATCTGCGCGGCTAAGTCCTGCCTGGCATGACGAAGATGACATTATTTTAGACACCATCATCCTTTCCGGGAGCTGTCACGCGGTGCTGCTCGGGCTAAATCTGAGCGCCTCTGAAACGAGATAAATCTATGAAGACAAGCCACCACTTCGTTGGCTGGGAGGAGGGCTTTCGCTCATTTTATCACAGTTCAGTCGGGTTGTTTGGAGGGGGAAGCGATATGCAAAAGGTTATGTCACCCGATGATGTGCCAACACACCAGTTCTTGGAATCTAGAAAAGTCAGCCAAACTGAGCCAACCATCGAGCCATGTGTACGAACCACTTTTTGCTATTTATGTGAGTGTTGGCGCGATGTGATATGATGTATGTTTGCGTGTGTTTCCACTGTCGTGTTGTCATCTCGGAGAACTTGTATCTGGGGCCGGGACGCGTGTGCTGCCTCGTCTGGAAATATTAACGGTAACAAATGTCTTTATAAAATGAAAATAATGTCATTTAGGTGAAAGATAAATGTCATCCTGCTTGTAGCGCACTCGTGCAAATTGTAAAACACTGACTGCTGGTCTACGGGGGAAATGGAAAAGTTTGTACGCTGGGGAATCTGTTAGAGCTAACATTTTAAAAGGGCCACACAATGAATATTACGCCCATTTAAAATGTCAGTCTTGATTTATTTTTTTTCAAAATATTTTTTTCGAAAAGATCGGAAAATTTCACGAATGTTTCATATTTTAACATTGAAAATCGTACCATTAGTTGCTGAGATATCGTCATTAGAAAATGGTGGATTGTTTTGGTGAGACTTAGAAAACTTCAACTTTCGTGTTTCTTTTTCTTTACGCTGCTGTATCTCAGCAACCCGAGGTCCAATCTTCAATGTCTCTTAGACAATTTTATAGCAAATTTTCTGAACTTTTCAAAAAAAATATTTTTAGAAATGGTCGCTCATGGTCACTTTTTTTAAAAATCAAAAAACTGTAAATATTTTGCTAAAATCAAACTTTCGGTGGCTATATCTTGAAAACGAAGCCCTTTATCAAAAAAATTGTAGAGTTGTTTTCGATTGCAAATTCAATTTTGCATTAAAAAATAACTTCAAATTTGTTTTTGCATGAATTTTTGGATTTTTTTACAAAAATCACTATTTTTCAAAAATTAATAACTTGGCGGCAGATTTTTTGACCATGTTTCTCGATAGCTCAAAAGTTGCGGATTTCTGTCCCCTAAAACATATCAAAAAATCTCGAAAATCAAAAAATACATATTTTGGGAAATTGAGTTTTAGTGAAAAAAAAGTTGAATAAAAAAATCTGCATTTTTTTCCGTGTACCTATTTTTTCTCAATTATCCTCAACAATACCTACAACTTTGCCGAAGACACCAAATTGATCAGAAAATTCACTCAAAAGTTACAGCAGTTTGAATATTTACATACCATTTTTGTATGGATTTGATCATAAATGGTGATGAAAACATTCGTACATATCTGCAGTACAATTTTTTGGTAAAAATATACCACGTAATTGCTCTGTCACCTCAATTATCGAAACAGTCTAAAACCAACCATTGCCAATTTCAGCTCCCGGCGACAAGCTCAAACAGTCCGCAGTTTGTTCAATTTAGTTTGCCCAGAAAATTACAACCCACGAACTATGCCAACACACCCATCGCTCGTTCCCTGTTTGCCATCTGGCGTTTCGGTTATTCCGGAAAACGGGATCGCTCTTTCACAACTGCTGGCGCAGAATAATTACACGTCAAACCGTATCGGCGCCAAACTATCGTTATGGCACATAACCTCGTTTTTTTAATGAAACCCCTGGCAGCAGAACATCCGAAAGGACTGCTGGCAGGTTTTGAGACAGGACCAGACAATATGCCACCGTGGGACGGACGGACGGCCCTCGCCCTACTCGTCGCAATAACGATCAGCAATTCGGTGAATATGACAAAATTTCAACGAAACGAATCCCACCTTTTTGCCCCCACCAAAACAGTCAATGGCGGTTGGTCCCTTGGTCGAAAAGATGCTTACTGGCTCCAATTACGGAGTAGGGACCAAAAATCGGGTTCAATTTCACCTTCCTTTAACGATCAACACCTTTCTGGATGTGGTCGGGCACGGAAATATATTGCCTTTCGCAGTGTGTGACGCCCACGTTCACACGGAACCGGATAGGGTTACTGATTGCTAGTTAGGGGAACCATACCCTTTTTCAGCCTATTTCTATTATCGGCCTATCAGCACTTTGATCATGAATTACAGCTTTCATAAAGTGTTTTCGACTGTTCCAAAGTAATAAATAGCTCAAATAGAAGTGAGCAAGCAACTTTCCAATGTTGAAACATCTAAAAATGTTGATTTTATAGCGGAAAATGGCAAAAGTGATTAGAATTGGTCGAACGGCTTAGGGTGATTAAAATGGGTATATTTCCCCTACTTGACTTCTTTTTTAAAAGAACGAGTTGAATGAAAAAAGATTTTTTTTGTAAAGCAAAATTGGCGATTGGCCAAGTTCAACACCCAAAGTTAAAGAACGAGGGGATAGTCCTCACGAAAAGAAACGTGAGGAAAGGTCTATTTTGCGAGAGTATAGTCCTCTCGCGTGTTCATTCGTTCATTGGAACAGTTTATCCTATTGAGTGGCTTATATGGACAAATGACCGCCACTTAGTTACCGAACCATGGTGGCCCATACGGCAAAGGCACGGTTCAATATGCCGAAGGTCTTGGGTTCGAGTCTCGATACCAATACTTTTTTTTTTTTTGATAGATGAACTTTTTTTGAAGATGAACCATGAGTAAAGTACTCTCGGTAGTTTCGGGATTTATGCTCTCCGTTCGCACACAGAACCATTTTACTACCGAATTGTGTTCTTTATGCTCTCGAATGCCGATACCCAGTTCTGGGTGAAGACAGGTTTTTATTTTTCCAGGTGTCAGGCATCAAAATGTCCACAAATTATCCACGCTGAATGCCAGGTTCCACCACGTGATATTCACACATTCTGTGGATTGACACCGGACGATGAAAACCACCCAACTCAGCCTGAACAGGAAAAGGGATAGGATTTGAGTTTGGAGGTCATTGCTGGCAAGTAAGAAGTTAATTGTTGCAGTTTCCAAAATCAAAAACAAAAACAAAAACAAAAACAAAAACAAAAACAAAAACAAAAACAAAAACAAAAACAAAAACAAAAACAAAAACAAAAACAAAAACAAAAACAAAAACAAAAACAAAACCAAAAACCAAAAACCAAAAACCAAAAACCAAAAACCAAAAACCAAAAACCAAAAACCAAAAACCAAAAACCAAAAACCAAAAACCAAAAACCAAAAACCAAAAACCAAAAACCAAAAACCAAAAACCAAAAACCAAAAACCAAAAACCAAAAACCAAAAACCAAAAACCAAAAACCAAAAACCAAAAACCAAAAACCAAAAACCAAAAACCAAAAACCAAAAACCAAAAACCAAAAACCAAAAACCAAAAACCAAAAACCAAAAACCAAAAACCAAAAACCAAAACCAAAAACCAAAAACCAAAAACCAAAAACCAAAAACCAAAAACCAAAAACCAAAAACCAAAAACCAAAAACCAAAAACCAAAAACCAAAAACCAAAAACCAAAAACCAAAAACCAATAACCAAAAACCAAAAACCAATAACCAAAAACCAAAAACCAAAACCCAAAAACCAAAAACCAAAAACCAAAAACCAAAAACCAAAAACCAAAAACCAAAAACCAAAAACCAAAAACCAAAAACCAAAAACCAAAAACCAAAAACCAAAAACCAAAAACCAAAAACCAAAAACCAAAAACCAAAAACCAAAAACCAAAAACCAAAAACCAAAAACCAAAAACCAAAAACCAAAAACCAAAAACCAAAAACCAAAAACCAAAAACCAAAAACCAAAAACCATAAACAAGGTTTTTTTTTATTGTGAAAAACGGATATTTTGAGTATTAATTCTAAAATACGTATTTTAGTAAAAAATTGATTATTTCCAAACAAAAAATTGAATATATTTCGTAATGTATGAAAAATCCCGATCAAGCATACCTTTGATGCAATAACAATAATTTATTTATTTATCATCTTTGCAGACTTTTGGGTTTCTTACTAACTAAGCAACAAAATTCTACTTCTAAACACAGATTTACACACATTAAAGTCAAAATTTTCCAAAATAGTCGAGTGATTGAACTTTCTACAGCAGGCGTCAAGAGGGTTGTGGTGTCCGTAGTTCGTCGTGTGTCTTGGTATGTCGAGAAGCTGATGATTCCGAAGTTCTCTTGAGGGAACTCGGATGTGGACTTCTTCGAGTAGGTCACTGCAGTCGATGTTGTTCCGCAGGACGTCAAACACAAACAGTCGTTGAAGGAGAACTCTTCTGTGTTGGAGTGTTGGCAGGCCGACCAGAGCGCACAGATTCGTGTAGGGTGCCGTTGTCACAGGGTCGTTCCAGGGCAGCACTCGAGCTGCAAACCTCACGAACCGACGCTGGATACTCTCGATCTTCTGCTGATGGACGGCGTAATACGGCGCCCACACCGGTACGGCGTACTCCAACACACTGCGAACTAGCGAGAAGTACAGCGTTTTGAGGACCCTCACGTCGGTGAAACCAGCAGCATTTCTTCGAAGGAAACCGAGCATAGCGTACGATTTGGCCACGGAAATGGAGACGTGCTGGTTGAATTCCATCTTGCAGTCAATCGTGACGCCAAAGTCCACGATGGAGTGAACGCGTTCGAGTGTGGATCGGCCCATGTTGTACTCCGCAAGATTTGGACTCCGAATCCTGTAGAACGATATCAGTTTGCATTTTTTCTCGTTCACTTCCATTCCGTTCTGAACACACGCCAATTCGCCGGAAGATTTTGAGGTCGTCGGCGTACAGCAGCTTGCATGACTGGATACGGGAACACAGATCATTGATAAACAGCACGAAAAATAGTTAGTATTTTTTCGTGAAAAAAAAGAAACAAGTATTTTGTTTAAAAAAATCATGTAATTTCAATTTCAATGAAAAGCTTAAATCAGCTCGATTTCAAAACATTATTATACCCAATGTCTCCCATTCCGTAAGATCTGAGCTAAACCGAGGCAGTGCAAAAACATATAAAAAAAATCAATTATTAAAAAATCGGATTTTGGGAAAAATCGGTTCCTTTAAAAATTGGCTGTTTTCTACACTGGTGTTTCTTTCTGAATAGTTTGGAACCATCCATAAAAAAACTGGGAAACTCGAATCCCCTGCCCTCCATCAGGACAATTTCCAAACAAAACATATAGAGCATGGACAACCGCCAACCCGCCCCCCCCCCCCTAAGGTGTCCACGTGGTTTATGGATGGTACCTTCTGATCAATATCTACAACTTTGCCGAAGACACAACATTAATCAGAAAATTCCCTAAAAAGGTACAGATTTTCGAATATTTGCGTTCTATTTTTATATTTTTATATAGACAACTACCAAAATTGCCTTGATGGGTGAACCAAAGACACGAAATGACTTTTTTGGTCAAAGGATAAAACCCGCACAAAGTTTGAGCCAAACCAATAAGGCCGTTGCAAATGTTTTTCAAAGTTTATGTCGCCAATGTTCATGTATTCCAATGCACAGCACCGCAAAAACTTTTTTTCGCAAAAAAAAAAAATTTTTTTTTTCTTTACTTAGATAATTTGTGTTGAAACCATGGCTCGTAAATTACATTTTTAAGCTAACTTTTTAACATTGGTCAGAGGCGAGGGACATGCACTTCAAAAAATATTTGCAACGGCCTTAACATAGATAAAATCCATGTCCGGTTTTGGTGGAGAATTTCTAATATTTTAAAATGATATCGCTAAGTTTTAAATATTGAATAGGAAATTACTAGATTTTTCAATCATTGTTGTAAAAAATCAACATTTTCACTATGACAAGACAGCCAGCTACATCGATCATGTAGGTGGACGTCCGTGTCGAATAAATTAATTCCACCTAAGGCTTCATCCATAAAGTACGTCACGCTAAAATCAAACAAAATTTACCCCCTTCCCCCCTCCTCCCCCCTTTTATCACGCTTTTCCAATGCCACCCCTTCAGACCCCCCCCCCGCTCCCCCCCTGGAGTGTGACATACTTTATGGATGACGCCTAAGGGTGGGGGGGGGGATTAACGGGATCATTACATTTCCATTTAGGGAAACACATCTCCCCCACAAAAGCACACACGCAGGTGAGAGGAGGTGTTGCGTTCGGAAAAGTCTGACAGGACCCGGTGTAGGTCCCCGTGTCACACCGGTGTTTGTTATCTGTAACCGGTTGTACGCGAGGGAGGAGGAACAAAATTGACAATTGAGACAACATGGTTTATGGCGGCTCTGCACCATGACTGGAGTATGGGGTGAGGGGGGCTTCGTGGTCGTGGGCAGGGATTAAAACGCGTGGGTTTCCCACGCGGGATAATGCGTTTCCGTTGTTTTGAACGTGGGCCACGTGGAATGACAAATGGAAATGCGTCGCTGTAAAAGTGATCGCTTTTGGTTCTGTGACCGGGTGATTAAAGAGTACAATTGCGTGAAATGGTGTCCCAGGTAGTGTCTATTGATAACAAACAGCTGAAGCGACACACAAGGGAGTGTCATAAAAATAACTTCAATTAATGGAATTTGTGTTTATTTTCGCTATTCTTGGTCGCATTTTGTGCAAAATTGGTTAGAAACTCAAAAGCTCGCCTTTTGACCTTCACAGACCCCCCAAATAAGATTTCGATTTAATAAAAGCCGAAAAACTCTGTATATTTTTGTGTGTCATTCTTCATATGAAAGAATTTTCAATCTTGTCGTGCTATCTTGACATACCCTGCCAATTGATGTAATTTTGGCAACTGGCCAAAGGGATTTCAGGTCAGAACGCGTTTGACACTCGTGCATGCCCAAGTACCGTAAATATGTGTAATAATATCTCGTGACTCAGGCAAATTCATCCGAATTTCGGGACAATGCACAGAATGGTCATCCAAACAAAATGGGTTTATTATTGTTTACATTGCGTGCGCTTATTTTTTTTGTTTATTCAAGGTCAAGCATCAAAACGCGTTTTTTTCGGAACGTCAAAAATAAACGTGCGACAAGTAAGCGCAAAAGCGTCGATTTGTTTGCTCTACAAGTTTGTAGAATATTGTAATATAACACTTCAAATTTACAAAAAAACACGAAACTTAAAAAAAAAATCTAAAAGAAAAAGTATCCATTCTAGGTTATTGCAGATTCGAAAAGTACACTAAATTTCTTATAAAATTACATGTGCCAATACTTTTTTACAGTTGAGTGGCAGAATTTGCGATATATTTTTTTCCATGAAGATATTTTTTTTAGTTCTGTGTTTGCCATCTTATTTTAAATAACAGTAATTTTGACACCAAATTTTCAAACCTTCTCCATTTCAGGCTGCAAATTATAGAAAAACCCGTATCTTAACGAATTTTCAAAAATGGAAGGGGTCGTACCGTCCATGTATAACGAGATATCGAAAATTGGAGCTCGGATTCTTGTTCAGGGACACACAGGGGACGAGACAACTGCTGGTGAAGAATTAAGAATGTTTGTTGTACCATCTCATAAATCATTCCACAACAAATGTTGATCAAAATAATTCTTCAATTCGAGAAAAGACACACATTTGAGCCCATCTATTGATGTTTTCTCCTCAAACAGTCCCACATATTGGCTATTCCCCCATGACGATTTGGGCAAGCCACCCGGTAAACATTTCACTAATAGGAATATTTTTCTGCATAATCCTTCCCAGTATATATCCCACTTCCACTCAACAACAACTGACCCATAAATATTGATCCGATGTTTGATTCCATCTCAGCAGAACGAAACATTTCGATTTAAGAAAAAAACGTAAATAAAAAGAAACACTGTCCAGGGTAAGAAAAAAAAAAGAAAAACAAACCCGATAACAACTTCCCAACAAGGAAAATCGAAACTAGAAGAAAAAAGCGAAGCAAATATCCATCTCCGACCATCTTTATGGATAAATAAATATTTAAATTGAAAAGGGTGTTTGGAAAACTTTTGCCGGGCTGCTGGAGACGAAGCTGGCTGTTTTCCCGGCCCAGGCAAGGAATTGCCGGAAGGCCTCGGAGTTTTTTCGCTTCACGGAACCAAAACCGAGTCCCAAAAACGGATCTGTGCCGGGGCAAGCGGCGGATACCCGTCAAAACGAGGATTAGACGGTTTAACAATTTTTGATATGGGTGCATGTGTGTGTGCGAGCTTGAGTGACGAGCTCAAGTTTCTCCAACATTTTGCTATAGTTTTTGTTTGTTTTCCTTGTTCCTGGACTTGTGAAAGTTGGTCGATTCCAGGTAGGCTTATCAGGATGATTTTCTTTTGAAAAATCATTTAGAATAGGTCTAGACCGGATCCCCCCACTTGTCAACGTGTTCAGAAGAATGTTTTTGGAGATTGTCAACAAAGTTCACTGAAATTTTATTTTGACAACTAAAAACAGAAAACCATAAAAAAGGTTTTCTGCAAAAAAAAAACTTATTTTAAGACAACTTTTTGAAATTTTTGGAGTATTGGTAGTTAAATTATGAACTGGATTAAATTATGAAACTGGAAGCCATTTTCCTTCTCGAAAGATTGCTCTAAATTGCCCTCAAACATCAATTTCAATGCTGATTTTCCAAATGGTCGAATAATATACATTGTGATTTTAACGATACGAGCCAGCAACACGTCGATGCATAACATTCAACGCTCCCCAAGGCAGTAGTTTCGAACGGAAGACCTGTTCTTAGGGATACTCCCGGTGTGTGTGTGTGTGGACTAAGAGGACGATTTTCGACTATCCATGCAAAAAAAAAGGTGGAGAATCCACTCATTCGTCTCCAAAGCCACCAGCGAAAATATGAATAAACAATCGTTTTATATGCAAATCGTTATTCTATCTTCTCCGCGCGGTAGAAAACCAGAAACGGTTGGCCACAAAAATACATGAAAATCCAAGGAATGCCTGGAATCTAGCGAGCCTCTGGAAGACGACAGCACTGGAGGCATTACCTTTATCGGGCTGTGGCCCCGAACCGTTTAGTGCAAACGGGAACATTCCAGACTAGCAGGCAATATTTGCTTTTTTCAGTGCCACCCACGGCCGTGGGTGGTATCGAATTTCAGGTGCGCTCATCGTTATAGATTTCTTCGCAATAAATATAGCTGCAAATTGGATTCCACTTGATGCTACGGCCCCTGGTGTCCCCAAAGTAGAGGATGTGGGGGTTGGTTGGTCTATATTTTGTGTGATTTTTGTTTGAGCTACCAACTTGACTGAATGTCTAGTTTTTACTAGATCCAAAATCCATGTTTAATTTGACTTCGACATGTTTTTAACTTGAGAAATAATCAAATTAAATATTAATATTTGCAAAGCCGAATATGGCCGAAGGGTTATCGCTCAACAACAAATGACAAATTGTGTTTAGTTTTGAAGAGTTTTTAAGAAGAAATCTGGCTTTATCTCTTTTATTTTAAACCACAAATTAATGAAATGATCGTATGTTTATATATATAGGGGAGAGTGGGGAGACTTGATCCCCGGGGACACTTGATCCCAAGCCTGTATCTCGTCAGCATGCGGGTAAAACAATAAGCTATGTTCTAGAAAGTTGTGCGAAATTAACTAAAACTCATTGTAGAAAACAAAGCAAACAAATTAAAAATGTTTAGATTGAGTTACACACATTTTTGCCTTCCTCACTGAGGTGTGTGTGTGTGTGTGCAACCATCCAAACGGGACCACGCGGCCACTTCTTACAAATTGAGTTGTTTCCATGTGTTTTTTTTTAGATCTACACTCTATACATGCAAATAACTCGCCTAGGCATTTGGAAGGTGTTAGCTCTGCCGAGCTTCGGTAACCCATTTCTACGCTGGCTAGCCGAGCGCGAGGTACTTCAGCTTTATCGACAAGCCCCGCCCTGAAGAACGTTTGCATCAATCGGATTCAAACGTTATTTAGAACTACCGAACCCTTGTCAAATGGACAAGGACCCAGCGCGTATATAGTTGATAGTAACAGTATTCCTAATTCCAGTCATAGCTCACCAAGTCGCGATGGCCTAGTGGTTAGCATTTTTGCGTACCAACTCAAAGGACGGGGGATCGAACCCCACCTCGAGCGACTTAGATTTTTCGTTCTCATTCAGTATTTCAAGTATTTCTATGTATTAAACTGTCTCGTTGGGAGCAGATGGGCATCAAACCCAGGACCATTCAATTACAAAGCGAACATCGTAACCAGTCAGTCACGGCCGCTCAGATTTTTGCCTTCCTCACTGAGGTAAGGCTATAATCCTGCTCTAAAAATGAACTTCGTATAAAAACGTCGTAGACCCACCTTCATGTACACATATCGACTCAGAATCAAAAACTGAACAAATGTCTGTGTGTATGTGTGTGTGTATGTGTGTGTGTATGTATGTATGTGACCAACAAACTAGCTCATGTTTCTCGGCACTGGCTGAACCGATTTGACCCAAACTTGTTGCATTCGACTTGGTTTAGGGTCCCATAGATCGAGTTTTATACAGATTGAAGATTCGATAAGTAGTTCAAAAGTTATGTATAAAAATGTGTTTTCACATATATTTGGATCTCACTTAACTGTATGTAAACTATGTCCGGGTCCATCATCCGACCCATCGTTGGTTAGGTTATCAAAAGACCTTTCCAACGAGTCTAAAACATTGAAGATCTGGCAATCCTGTCTCGAGATATGGCCACTTAAGTGATATTGATATACTTTTTTGAAGCTGGATATTACTTAAATGTATTTAAAATATGTCCGAGTCCATCATCCGACCCATCATTGGTAAGATTATCAAAAGACCTTTCCAATGAGTCCAAAACATTGAAGATCTGGCAACCCTGTCTCGAGATATGGCCACTTATGTGATATTGATGTACTTTTTTGAAGCCGGATCTCACTTAAATGTATGTAAACTATGTCCGGCTCCACTATCCGACCTATTGTTGGTTAGGTTATCAAAAGAACTTTCCAACGAGTCCAAAACATTGAAGATCTGGCAACCCTGTCTCGAGAAATGGCCCCTTAAGTGATACTGATGTACTTTTTTGAATCTGGATCTCACTTAAATGTATGTAAACTTTGTCCGGATCCATCATCCGACCCATCGTTGGTTAGGTTATCAAAAGACCTTTCCAACGAGTGCAAAACATCGAAGATCGGGCATTCCTGTCTCGAGAAATGGCCCCTTAAGTGATACTGATGTACTTTTTTGAATCCGGATCTCACTTAAATGTATGTAAACTTTGTCCGGATCCATCATCCGACCCATCGTTGGTTAGGTTATCAAAAGACCTTTCTAACGAGTGCAAAACATTGAAGATATGGCGACTCTGTCTCGAGATATAGCCACTTAAGTGATATCGATGTACTTTTTGGAATCCGGATCTAAAAAATAGATGAAACTTGTGTACAGCCATTGTTGTGAGGAAGGCTCCAACCACATAGGTGGATTAAGTTAGTTTTTCTAAAACGAGCTGCAAAAAACTTCCAATAGATCTTATTTTCTTTGTTTTGATATGTATAGAAAACACTCAAAAATTATTCAAAAAAATATTTTTATACATGAATTGTTTGATAAACTTATCAACTCTAAAACCCTTACGCATTTGATGTTAAATTTATCGTCATACTATTTTTAAAATCAATTGTTTAAAAATATACGTTTAGGGAGACTTGATCCCTGCATTTTTAAAGTCACTGGAATCAGCCTCAAGATTAATTTATTGGGCTGGGTTTTCATACACAGTTTCCTTTAGTATAGCTGTACATAACTTACTGCAGTTAGAACCTTTTTTCAAAAGTTTTGTAAACAAAAATTTCCAGCTTTCGTAAACATGCCTAATTTTGGTCTTAAAAATAATATATTCAGTTTTTAAATATTTTACATACTAAACATGTTATGTTTTGAACACAAACGTACAGGTTTTATGTGAAATTGCTGTAACTTATAGAAAATTGAAAGTTTGACTGAATAAGAAACATTTTGCTTAAGATTTCTTCAAAATGTTGAAAGGGGGATCAAGTTACCCCTAGCATTTTTAAAATGCCGGTTTAAAATATTTTTTTTAAAACGCTTGGCATGATTCGAAAAGTTTATCTGATGAAATACCCTTATTAGCCAAACATAGATGAATGCTTAAGCTTTCAATTCATGCAAAAAGTTTATAGTTTTGTGAGAAATTGACAGAGTTATGTGCGATACAAAAAAGGGGATCAAATCTCCCCACTCTCCCCTACTAGTAATGGTGGCCGACAGCTATAAAAGTCAACATCGTTTTTACCAAAATTGTAGCTATAAGAAGCAGTCTTATCAACCAATTGTAGGCCTCAGTCTTTCGAAAATATTTTTTGAAGGAAAAGCATAATGTATTTTCAGTTGCAAAAAAATAACACCTTTCAGAAAATTGCACCTTTATACATGGAGAAAAAAGAGTTCCCAAAATCGTGAACACCCGTTCATGAAATTGGGAACCACGAACAAAGTGTTCAAATGCCTTGGTACGATTTTCAAAAACGTACCGTGGCATTTGAACACTTTGTTCGTGATCCCCAATTTCATGAACGGGTGTTCACGATTTTGGGAACTCTTTTTTCTTCATGTATGCTTTTAACATGAAAGCGGTACACTTAATCAAGAAATGTGTTGAGTCATTTTCAATTGCTAATTTAATTTCACATCCTAACATGATTTTGAAATTTTGTTCAACAATAATTTTGTTTTTTTTTTTTCAAAAATCTTTTGTTTTTAAACACATAACACTGTTTCCAGATTTTGCACCATCCTAAACTCTAGCGCAAGGCGCATTTTACAGTAAAGATTTATGGAAAGTTTTATGAAAAATCTATGGTGCAAATTGCTGAATTTCTTAGACATTCCGTCTCAACTGTGCACGAAAAAGTGCAAATTTGAAAATTACCCTCTCCGATCCTGCTAAAATTTGAAAGGGCTGTTGATACTATCAAAACATGCAAGCATCTCGATTTTTTTTCCAAATCGGACCACCCCCTCAATTTTTGTACCTCCCAAAAAAAAACGACTTTTTGACGATTTTTGACCAAACCTCCTAGTTTCAAACGGCGATAGCTCAGGAACCACAAATCTTAGAAGGTCGGTCTTGGACGCAATTTTGAAGGAAATTGGACGTAGAATCCATTGCCGTGGTCAACATGTAAATTAATTTATTTTTTTTATACCTGTATTGCGCAATTGAAAACGTTAAACGGCCGTATCTCGAAACACCTCAACTTATTTTTTTTATTTGACCTCACCATCGTGTTCCCCGGCCAATTTTACATAAAAATCACTTATCGACAGAAATTAATATGTTTCGTTCCAGAGATATCGAATTTTAAAGTTTTGTGTTTTCGAGATTACCTACATCAGCTTAAATCGCGCAATACAATAAGAAAAAAAAGTCAATTTGTTGGGAGGATACAAAAATGGAGTGGGTGGTCCGATTTGGATGAAATTCGGGATTCTTGCATTTTTTGATAGTATCAACCTGCCAAATTTGAGCAGGATCGGAGAGGGTAGTTTTCAAATGCTGTTCCGCTTCAGATGGAATGACCCATATAGTGTTGCGAGTAAACGCAGAGTGACGCGCCCCTCGGACACTGCTGCAGAAGATCTTTGTGTATTTTTCAATTGTGTGTACTTACGACTCTCGATGTCCGTGCTACTGCTCAAAGTAGAATCAGAAATACACAATAGCTTGAGGCGAGCGGTAGTGCGAGCGCAGCTGATGGAAAAACAATCCTGCTTCAGCTGCTTATAAACACCGAAGTTGTATGTATTGTGATTTTGTGAAACTTTATGTAACTAATTAAGTGCAATAAATTGCAGTTCCCCAAATTTGGAGGTAATTTTTGCCAATCTCAACATCTTACAGCTGTCAGAATGACAGGATTTATTCCAGGGATGTTATTTTAGTCTTTAGTTTTCTGCTCTACAACCAGCCATGCCAGATATACAGATTAATCTGTATTATTTAGAGTTTTCGATCCCAAAAATCAGATAATGTAAACATTTTTTTTAAATGATTTTATTTAATAATTTCAACAATTTAGAAATAAAATTATACTTTAATAAGATTGAAAAGCTTAAATCTGTAAATAAAGGTCTTGAAAAATCTTCTATGGCTTCGAATTTGACATGATACAGATAAAATACAGATTTTTTTAAAAAGAAAATTCAGATTTCCTGTAAAATAATCTTGCATCGTTGTCTACAACTTTGAAGAGCAATGATACACTCTTAAAAATAACGCTGCAATGCTGCAAAAAACACAAATTTTAAAATGTTTTTTTTTTTGTTTTATATGAAAAATTAAATTTCTGGTTTAGAGCAGATTTAAAAAAAAATATAATGTACTTTTTTTTACTGAGTAACAAAAAATGGAAGAGTTTTTGAACATATTTATTAATTTTTTTTTGATGAAAATTATGTTTTTTTTTTGGAATTCTAAGTACTCCATCAAATCGGGCGTCCAATTGTACAAAAAAGTCCCTTTGTTACCAAATTTTCATATCATCACCATCTGAGGCTGCAAATTATGGAAATCAATTATATATTGTAATTTTTTGCACAATTTTTATCAACATTAACAAACTTTAACATAATGGAAAGCCCCAACATTCACTAAGGAACATTTATCTCTGCCCTTTAACCATTCCAACAAAAAAAATAAAGACCTCAAACGATGAGTTCAAGCGAACCTCCTTCGGTGCGCCGGTAAAAGTACCACAACAAAAACCCGCAAAGGAAACATCCCCCTGGCCCATAAATGTTCGTCAATAATAATACGAATAAAAACCAAACACTTATCGAAATGTATGTTCCATGGAGAGAGAGAGAGGGGTAAAAAGAGCTCCTCACCCCACACCGGGGGACGGTTTCGGCAAAGACCAAGTCCTGGAATCGCGCTTTGAAGTGGTTTTGCATCGAGAAAACATCCTTTTGCTGAGCCTTTGTGTCGTCGATATCCCCCCCCCCCCTCTCCAGCCAATAACTGGATTTGGCTGAAAGGTTATTTATGCTTTTTTATGCCATATTTATTAGGAACAAATAGGCGTTTTTATTCAGAAGGCACCAGAATGGGTCCTCAAACCGTGGGGCAGAACATGAAACATGAGGCTCTTTCTTTCTTTTTTTTTATTGACGGTGATAAACATAAGTTTGACTTGTCTGAAGAAAGGAACAGTGCCACAGACGATAACTGGTTGTCACAGGGTAGAGTTATTTGGATCACATGGCTTGGATGGGGACGATTGGCAGTAAGAGTATCATCCGCTTTAATTTTCAATTTAAATTCTATCAATTTGAAATAAAGTGTTCAAAAGATCCATGGATTATCATTCACATAAAAAACATCGAACATCTATTTGATGTCGACTGTTTTTCAGCAAAATGACTTCGTTCGACATAGAGAAAAAAATATACTTTGTTTGACACAAAGAATGTGTAAAAAATAAATAAATAAAATATACAAAGAATGTGTTATTTTCAGTAAATTTCAAGAATTTTACAAAGTAAACTTGTTGCAAATTGTTTTTGTGTGTAAATAATGTGAATGACATAAAAAAAACTATTATCTTTAAATATCCTTTGAATTACATGTTTTAATAAATAAAAAAAATCAAAACATATGTTCCAAGCAGATGATGTACAATACTCTAAAAACTACCACTGGAAAACCCAATGGATCTGTTGCAGCGCCCAAACTTAAACTGAACCTAGAATCCATGTCGGCACCAACCAGCCCGCGGTTTTGGATGATGGAGCAGCATTCTGGTCCAGCTAACGGCCACTTGTGGACACCCAGCAGCTGCAAAACCATCTGCCTATGGTCATCGCTGAGTTGTGTTGAGTGGAGAACATCTAACCATTGTGGTCACTGCCAGCAGCTCCCAAAGCCTCTCACTGAGGCACATCCTGGTGGACTAAAAACGGAATACTGCCACTCTATCCTGCTGTAGGCCCTATTTCTGAAATATTTCAATTTTACGACAATAATAATGGTTTGCGACCACAACATCAGAACAAATAAGGGAATGAAAATGAGACGTCTGTACACAACCGTACTGGGCATTACATTGGTCCAAATCATGACCCGAATTATCAGGGGGCAAACACAATTTATTTTTCAAAATACTTTGTGTTTATCGAAATAAAAGTCCAATTACTAAATCATTTTGATATGCCTTTCCCTTTGTACATTGATAATCAATTTTAGAATTTTGAATCAGTTTTTAAATATTTAGTAAATAAAAATTATAATTAAAATTTCAATTTATCGAATTTCAACATATCAATGAAAAACCATTGGAAAATGCATCATACATCCGTAAATTTTGTTTGAAAATATTGTATTCGAAAAGATCGGAAAATTTTACAAATGTTTCATGTTTTAACATTGTAAATCGGATGTTGCGACGAATAAAAGAAGGTCTTTTGAGCAGACACCCTGTCCGTCTTGTGGGTGTTGATGAGCTAAAAGCTATTTTTATTCATTAATAATGATTCGCGTTTAAAAACAATTCATCTTACATTGGTCTTCTTCTACACCGATGGTCACTCTAGTCCACACTGTTTTCCCAGTGTCTGATCCTGTGATAGTAGATTTAAGTTTAGGTTAAGTACTAACACTAGTCCTAAGTTAAGATTAATTGCATGAGCTTGTCACTAACCGTAATCCTAAATATTTGGCTCTGGCCTCCGCTAGAATCTCACGCTGTATCACGATCACTACACTGACTTTTGGATACGCTTTTAAATTCAGTATCCGCCGCAGAACGATCTACCTCGATCGTCTCAGCGATACTTTTACAAAAGCACTTGGCGCGCAATCCGTTCGAACGAACTTTGTTATTGTTTTTTTTTCTTTGTTTTTCTCGTCCAGCTTCGCAGAACACTGCCACGACGTACGTCGCGATGTCGATCGTGAAAGCTGAAATCGGATCACGCGTCGCTTTGTTTGAACGCGCTGCTTCAACGGCGACGCTACTATGGGCCGGCGCGATTCACCGTAACATTTCTCCGACCCGTGGGGAAGGTGTGGTATTTCCAGATCTTCCTCACCTGCTAACACGTACGGTCGCGCCAGAGTCTCTTTAGACATCCCATGATCTCGATTCCTGGAAACCCCAACACACGGTCTCTTTCCCGACCCGTGTGAGAGTGTCCTGGTACGGTCTCCGGCTTCATTCCAAGCGTTACACGCCGGCTTGGGTGGCGAGGTTGAAGACGCTTCACGAGAACTCTTCTCCTTATCACTTCTCACCAGTCCCGGGTGCATCCGCTGCTTCCTTGCCGGCTCCGGCCGTCCTGATGCTGAATTCTTAGCCGCTTGATTCTTGTGGAATTTGGCGCTGGTGCCACCGATGATCACTTCGTGATCCACTGCATCGTTGTCCAGTGGCTTTTGTCCCGACAAACCTAATGGATGAGTTATCACCAGTCCCGGTGAACCTGACGGATCCATCGACTTTAGTCCCGGCGAACCTGACAGACCTTTCGACCTTCTTCCCGGTAAATGTGCTGAGAATGATGACGCTTGTCCCGGTATGTCGGACAGACAAACCACCGACTTTGACAAACAGAGATCGAGTGCAGATCGTCTTCCTCCTCGAGCCAACATGTCCACCAACTCTTCATCCCGTACTCGAAATGTTTCTGACCGACTTGCAAGCTCCGTCTTAATCTTGGCCCGCTCAGCATCGCGCTGTGACAGCTCCTGCCCTTGCCGGATCTGTGGTTCCCGACGTACCCGCTCCGATGGTTGCTCCACTCGGAACCTACGGGCCTCAAGATTCCCCAGTCTCGAACGAGCCCTCCGCCGGAGGTGGATGATGTCCCGCTTGTGCTGGCGGCCTTCGACGACTGCTTTTGGTGAAACTTCTGGGATGGTTTTTGGCATTGGCGACCGATGAAAGAACGATCCAGAGCAGCGTTGATATCGACGATGCCCTCTCCTTCTTGGCGACCACAGCTTACCATCCGCTCCGTATCCGGCCAGATTCATAGCTGGCAGTGTGAACCGACTTCTTCCTGGTTCAATGGCGACCACAATCTTTTAGAATGTTGCTACTGAAATGCGATAGTCTTTTGAGCGTGCACCGTTAGTGTTGGTGCAGATATGCGCTAAAAGCTGCATAAAGTTTATTAGCATAAAATCATCAAATTTGTTTACAAATGACTTACATTGGTCTATCTTTTCGCCTTCAACATAGCATCAATCAATTTACATTGCCCAAGCCCTGCTTTCCTATAGTTTAAGGTTTTAATTAGCTAGTATTTTTAATAAATTGCATGACTTAGAACTTACTGAATCTAACCTAAAAGTCAACGGCCTGAATTGGCCAACAAATCGTGCCTTTGCTGGGTCAAAACTGTAATTATTTTTAGGATAAGTTAACGAAATCAATTACTAGCCACACCGTTCTTACGGTGCCATTAGAACACTTAAATTACATTTTAAATGTAAAACTTAACACCAATAGAACTTTGCGCGCAGTCAAATACAATTTGCACATTATTTACATCTCATGCACTGACTGTTTTGCATGACATCTGACATCTGGCACGTTCATACGCCTCGCTTCAATTTGACGCTCCGCTTAAATTCGTGGGACGGCGCTATCCGCCGTAGCATTCCCCGACCCGTAAGACATTATTCTCGGATTTTGCCTTACACACCTTTTCGTCTAGCGAATTCAAGCTTCCGTTCTTCTCCGTAATCCTGTTGCTGCTTCTGTAAACTCCCAAACACGGTTCCTGTTGAATATCTCCTGTACTACAGAAAATTCTTCTCCGTAGTCTGCTAACAATCCCCGACCCGTGTGGGAACATCTTCGAAACTTTCGTACAGAATTCGATACAGCTGCTTGATCTTTTTGACGAGGATGAATGCACCAAACGTAAGTGCTCCTCCTTACCGCCTTTCCTGTTGATCAGTCTGCCTCGCCCTTCCGGACGGATTCGGAACCGGATACGTTGCCATTCGAGAAATGGGTGCACGCATTCGTATGTGCTCATGCTCACCCTGCTGACGATCTTCTCGTGAACCTCTGAACAGTAGCGCTTTAGCGTTTGCCCCCGCAAACCTATCGAACTTGTCTCCGATTGTTCCGGCAATCCTGACGGACCTTTTGGCATAAGTCCCGGCGAACCTGACAGACCTGCCGACTGTAGTCCCGGTGAGCCGGACGAACCTTTTGACCTTTGTCCCGACGTACCTGACAGACATGCCAAACCTTGTCCCGGAAAACCTGACGGACCGGTTGAAAATAGTCCCGGTGAACTTGACGGATACAAATCTGGTGCCAATCGTCTACCTTCTTTAGGCAACTTGTCCTCTAAAGCTCCTTCCAGTGCTCTTAGAATATCAGCTTCCTCCTGGAATCTCTCCTGTGCCTGCCGGATCTGGTGTTCTCGACGTGCCGGCTCCATGAGATTCTTCAGCCGTTGACAACGAATGATTGTGGTGCTTTTGGCCATTCGTTCGGTTTGCGGCTACGCTTGGCAATGTGAACCAACTTCCTACTAGGGGGTTTCGTGGTGCTTGTCGACAGCAATCTTTTAGAATATTGCGACTGAAATGCGATAGTCTTTTGAGCGTGCACCGTTAGTGTTGGTGCAGATATGCGCTAAAAGATTGGTCTATCTTTTCGCCTTCAACCAGGGGGATGCTAACCGGCGGCCATCTTGGAGGCAGAGATCAATTTGACAACGCACACACACACACACACAAACACGCAGACACGTTGCGCTCGAAAACAAAAACAAATCTTCCTTGCTTGTTCGACTCCTTGTTTAGATTTATTGTTCGGTCGTGTTTAGCTACAATGAAGTGCATCGTACCGTCCTGTACCACGGATTTTCACCAAATTCCCGTAGGAATCACGCAACATCGGTTCCCTGTTGACGAAATCCGCCAAGCTCAGTGGTTTGAAGCTATTCTCGCGGCCGAAAAGTGCCATCCAAACGTCCTATCAACGGTCAACTTTAAGCGTGATCGAATTTGTTCGAAGCATTTTCACATCGCATTCTTCTATAAAGTGAACGATCAAATAAGGTTGTACAAACATGCAACGCCATTCGCAGAACCGCAACGGAACAGACCCAACAGGTATGTTAAAAACCTCAATTGTAAATTGAATTATAACCATATTATAAAATGTACAGCGTCACCGAGGCATCAGTAGCGGCTCGGGCAGTCCCACATCCGTACATCGCTGCCTGCAGACCAGGTGCGGTGAATGCGGGGTCAGCAGCGACAGTTAACAATCAACCAGTTAGCGGCGACCTTCCCGAAACCGATGTTCCAATCGCTGGGCTTTCGGTGGCATTGCACGGCCGTCGAGGTCAACGAGTTCCCGCTAAAACTTTGCCTAACTCAGGCCACGTCGCCGTGTCCGGTGTCAGCTATCGGATTGCTGATCCATCCGTCCGTCCAGCTCAGCCGGTCATCCACCAGAGATTTAATCCCTACGCTACCCGCGTCGTGCATCCAGTGCCTCGTTCGGGCCGCGCCGCTATCCCCGGTACAGGCATTCGGGATGCTGCCATTGGCCATGGGCCATTGGTGCGGATAAACGGCGACCCGGGTCAACAAGCGTTCTGTAACACCGTACTCGGATTGGGTACTGTGAATGACATTCCGAACACACACATCGGCCGTACAGGTCAACAAGTTCTCGCTGACAATAGGCCAGGTCACGTAACCATTTCCGGTGTCAGCTATCGGATTGCTGATCCATCCGTCCGACCAGGTCAGCCGGTCATCCACCAGAGATTTAATCCCTACGCTACCCGCGTCGTGCATCCAGTCAGTGCATCAAGCAACTCCGAATCATGCCGGATGAGATTTTAATAGGTATGCACTTTGGCCGATGCTTGCCGATGCCGATGGTTTGCTGTCGCTGGTGGCGCTTCTCAACGTTCCCTTTTCGATCCAGGTCGTCTTCGTCCGAAGAGGACGTTTCTTGTATCGTCGACGTGGTTCTGAAAAGCAAAAGAAAGGTAAACAAAAGAGGCACAACTATACCTTGAGAGAAACTTACAACACACATTGCCCTAGTGTGTGACTTTGACTAGCTCAATCCGGCGCACGAGAGACCCCAGTGAAAGCTCCTCCGGTTTGTTGTCCACTTCGTGAGCTTCCCGTTCTTAGTAACTCCGTAGCAACTTTTCCGGGTCGTCTTCAATTTGCAGCTCTAAAAAATCGAACATTTCGAATAAGACACCAGGTAATAAATGCACCATTTCTATGGTTGCAGAAATAAAACACAACTTACATTTTCTATCGCAGCTTGCTTCGCCGCCAGCCTTTTCAGAGACATTGAAAAGTTCAAAGAAAAATCAGTTAAAACTGTTAAATAAAACGGTTAAAACACTATTTCATTAGCTTAAATAATCACACACTTAACCTTCCTCGAGCGAAATCAAATCACGTTTGTTTTGGTCCCAAAATTTTCTTTGTGGTGGTGTCGTGAATGACAGGTCTTTTGTTTCGGAGCCGAAGTTGACGGCTGTGGAGCCGAAACCGACAATTGATGATGGCTGCGCTGCAATTGCCTGTGTTGAGATACAGATGTCGCCCCCCTGCCTTCAACATAGCATCAATCAATTTACATTGCCCAAGCCCTGCTTTCTGAATCTAACCTAAAAGTCAACGGCCTGAATTGGCCAACAAATCGTGCCTTTGCTGGGTCAAAACTGTAATTATTTTTAGGATAAGTTAACGAAATCAATTACTAGCCACACCGTTCTTACGGTGCCATTAGAACACTTAAATTACATTTTAAATGTAAAACTTAACACCAATAGAACTTTGCGCGCAGTCAAATACAATTTGCACATTATTTACATCTCATGCACTGACTGTTTTGCACTGCACTACTTTTTGATTGCAAATTTGATTTTACATCGAAAAATGAAGTTGAAAAATTTTTTGCGACCAATATTTCGATTTTTTGAAAAAATCTGTATTGATTCAAAAAATTATAACTCGGTCAAAGAATTTTTGCCCATCCTGGAAATTTCTGAAAAGTTGGCATTTTATGTCCTCTAAATCACATCAAAAAATAAAAAAAAATAAAAATAGTGTTTTTTTGCAAATCAAGTTTTAGTGACAAAAAGTTAAATAAAAAATCACCAAATTTTTTTTTACCGTGTATCATTTTTTTCAGTGTAGTTCATATCCATACCTACAACTTTGCCGAAGACACCAAATCGATCAAGAAATTTCTTCAAAAGACACAGATTTTTGAATTTTCACATTTCATTTTTGTATGGACAGCTGTCAAATTTGTATGGAAAATTATATGGACAAACTAATGATGCAAAATGGCTTCTTTGGGCATACCGAAGGCATCAAAAAAGATTCAGTCTGATTAAAAAATACAAAAAAAATCGAATGACCGAAATCTGAGAAAATTGCTCAAAATGTAAAACCCGACGAAAAAAAAATTGCAAAAAATCCTGTTTCCGGTTTTGTAAATCGAAAATTCACAAAACTTTAAAAAAAAATGAATGCTACTACTTTAATTTTCATTGAAAATTTGAAAATAATTCCCCCCCCCCCCTAATTTTTCGGGCTTACTTTGAATAATGGGGAGGGGGGCGGGATGACAAAACTTTAAATACAATTTGTATAAGCCTTATTCGTAGTGAAATGTCTGGACTGTACAAATCCTAAAATCCAGTTTTCTGCAACTAGGACTTAACGAAAAAAATAGATAAGAACACGAAATAAATGTTTTTAAAAACTATCTATTTAACAGCAAATGCTGCAAAAAGAGAGTTATTTCAGCACGAGTCGTACACTTATCCAATGAGGTTCATCGAGTTGGATAAATACAACGAGTGATGAAAAAATCAAGTTTTGCAACGAGTTCCATACATTTTTTTTTTTTTTGCAATTCCGAAAAACATCCTTTAAACAGAATTTTAAATCATTCGTCCATGTCCAGGTGTCAATGAACGTTTAAATAAAAAAAATGTTGGAAATTATTACTTTTCAAAACATGTGCTGAAAAGTTCAACTTTTCATCATCCATTGATGAGAAGTGGACTTTTCAGCATTTGTTTCGAAAGGTTTTACTATTCGATTCTGTTATTTTTGTAAAGTAGGCTATTTCGTCGGAAAAAAAACCTATTTTTGCAATTCCGTCGTGAAACTACTCACTTTCCCTGTCATTCTTGAACGACGAAATAGCCTACTTTTCTGTACCAAAAATAACAGAATCGAATAGCAACACTTTTCAAAATAAATAAAGTTCTACTTTTCGGCACTCAAATGTGTGCTGAAAAGTAACACTTTTCAACATTTTTTTGGTTTAAACGATTTATTGACAAAATACATGAAAATTTGACTTATTTCACTCAGTGTGTGTTTTTTGGAATTGCAAAAAATGTTGTATGGAACTCGTTGCAAAACTTGATTTTTTCAGCACTCTTCGTATTTATCCAACTCGGTGATATCGTTGGATAAGTGTACGACTTGTGCTGAAAAAATCCTCTTTTTGCAACTTGTTGCATAAACTACTATTTTGGTTATTTTCATTTTTTTAGATTGATATATGTTTTAAGGGACTAAAACAGACATCTTCTGAGCCATAGTTCATGATGCTGCAAAATCTGGTTTAGGTTATATGAACCTTTGAAAAAATCGTATTTTAGGATAAAATAGAAAACCTGGACAAAAAAATGTACGATATTTTGAAAACCATTGGTCCGAAGGTTTAATTTTTAGCATTTAAAATTGGACAAACAGTTTAAAATTATTTTTCGAAAAGTATTTTTAAATTGCAAATCAACAACGAATAGAAATCAAAAATTCACACTCGAAAGTAGCTTTAACTTTAAATCGGTACATTTTATTTAAAAAAAAAATGTAAGGTTCTTTTGAAATTAAATTTTTCATTGAAAAAAAACTTGTATAATCTAGTGTAAACTATTGGAAAAAAACATTGTATAAGGTCATTCAGAAAAGACACAACATTTTAGTAAAGCATAAAAATTTATAAAGCATTTTGTGATTCTTTTTGCTTTCAAATTTTTAAAGTTTGGCTAGCATGATGATTCTTTTGCTCCTCCTCCCCTTGACCTAGACCAGGGCTGAGAGACATAAACATTGCATAATATATGTACCAGGTTTACATGACTTAAGCTTAAGTACAACGTTTTTGTTTCGACATAAAGCTTGATTTTAACTACAAATTTGCAGTTTGTCTCTTTTTTTAATGCCCATGAAATAAAAAAAAAACAAATTTTCTTAAGTTCAGCAAATTTGATGGCCAATATCTCAGCAACTAATGATATAACTTTCAATTTCAAAATGAAACGATTGTAAAAAAAAATGATCTTTAAACTAACATTGCAAAAAGGGTCAAATATTTATTTTTTGGTATTATTTATAAATGTTGAAAAAATAATAGCTTTGTGGAATTAATTTTGGCCTTAATCATCTAAAGCTCAAAAGTGACGGTTTTTTGTTCCCTCCAACACATCAACGAGCTTGAAAAAAAAAATAATAAAAAATACGAATTTTGGGAAATAATTATTTTGTAAAAAAGTTGATTGTGAACGTTTCGAACAGAGCATAGTTTCCATAATTTGATTGATTTCAAAACTAAAACCTACTCAAATAGTTGCCTCCTAATTTCGTCCAACTAATTTCAACGATGGTCAACATAGTTTTCATCAATCATCAACTCCAACACCAATTCCCGCCCCAAATAATTAAACCCGGAAAACTATTCCAGATTCCGATGCTGCCCATTCAGGTTTTTGGCAGCACGCGAGCCGTGCAACCACGAGGGAGCCACCGCCAAAAAGGGAATATGAAATTGCCATTTGATTGAATAAATTGAATTTTAATTTTCAATTCACAAACTTTTGCACTAGTCAGTGCCAAACTATGGTGCGTTGGAGCAAGCGTGCGAGTGTGAGTGAATTAATTCGTTTGAATTAGTCAAATTGTTTATTTATTAAAATGAGTTTCGGCGAATTTTGTGCGAGTGTGTTGGTGACTGGCAGTGCCGAGCGGGAGTTTCAAAATTTTGCAGCTCACATGGGCTGCCACCCTCCTATCAAATGAGTCCTACAAGTAGAGCTCTTGATGTGGTGGTGTGAGTGTCAAACTCAGCGCGCGGGAAATGGAAATTCGATTTCGGAAATAAATTTCACCGTTTAATTTAGACTGGGAGTAAATAGAGTGGATGGGTGGAAGCTAACTTTGAAACTTTGTGTGCGCACTTTGTTTGGCTCCAAGAACTAGTTTTAATTGGATACGTAGGCTGAAAATTAAATGCAGACTCATTTGGTGACAGAATTTGTATGCCTGAATGGCATAATAGAAATTAAATTTGGTAAGCATAATTGTGTTGGTGGAGTTTGATAGGCAATTAGTATAACTTGGTCCAATTTATATTGGATTAAATTTGCACAAATTTATCCACGTATTTTTGACTTGGGACTATTTTGAGAAAAAATTAAATTTTCTTTTGAAAAATAAAACTATTCAATAATGATCATTCTTCAAATGCAAAAAAAAATGTATGGAAGCTTTCAGAAATCAGCCAATTCTTGAGAAAATTGAGGGCATGAATAAAGAATCATCACAAATAAGCATACATTTGAGTTGTTATGTTCATTCGTGTTCATCTGCATCTAGCACTAAATTTATCCTGCAAAATAAACATCCAATTGCAGTATCATACAGCAACAAAGCAACTGCCAATGATGGTGCTTTTCGTCGCAAATATATGGTTTCACTGTGGAGCTTCACAAAATGCAGTTGCAATTGTTTGCCCGAATGGATACGAATATCCAATGCCAGTTCCGGTGATGCCCCCCGGTCGTCTAAAACCCAGTCTGCACAGAGTTGTTTAAAAATTCAAATACCCAACGTCAATATTTAATCAGTAGCAGCAGCAGTCTCGTAGATCGCGACACCGGGAATAACAAACTTGCGCAGAACAGAACGGAACGGAAATGCATTTTGCAAATGGGATGCACCGAACTTAGACATGCACCACACACAAAGACACTCCTGGGAGGGGGAGTGATGGCCATCAGGTGCAAATGGC
Organism: Culex pipiens pallens; assembly: GCF_016801865.2. Lineage (NCBI taxonomy): Eukaryota > Metazoa > Arthropoda > Insecta > Diptera > Culicidae > Culex > Culex pipiens. Next base: position 158,962,604 of record NC_068938.1, read on the forward strand.
AGCGCGCCGGATGGCCGGAAGTTGTTTCGTGTTGTTCTGCGACTACTGCTGCTGTTGCTGTTTAGAAGACGACAAAGACAACGCAAACGCGGGGTTCTGGCTGTGAAGATCAGCGCTGCGGAATTTGTCGGGGTGTTTATCTAGCCTTCCGAGAGACATCGCGACCGTCTTTGTGAAATCTGGTTCGAAAGGGGTGAATTTAAAAAAAAAATACAGATATAAAATAATTTCATTTTTAATTAACTGATTTAACGGTTCGTTCGGTGATCAAAGAACTGCTAATTTATAAGAAGAATATGATAAAAATTATAGGTGAATAGGTGCCTAGTCAATGAAGATGGTTTGTTTTTGTTTTTGTTTTTGTAGGAGCCTAGTATCACAGAAGAAGAATAAAAAGGACGGAAAACTATAGGCCTATAGCCATACATACTTCTAATTAATTAGTAGAGCAACTATCTACGAAATCGGTCTTTTTTCTTCAATTTATTTTTTTGATTTTTTTAATCCGACAGAAACTTTTGTGGTGCCATCGGTATGCCCAAAGAAGCCATTTTGCATCATTAGTTTGTCTATATAATTTTGAATACAAATTTGCCAGCTGTCCATACAAAAATGATGTATGAAAATTCAAAAATCTGTATCTTTTGAAGGAATTTCTTGATCGATTTGGTGTCTTCGGCAAAGTTGTAGGTATGGATATGGACTACACTGGAAAAAATAATACACGGTAAAAAAAAAATGATTTTTAATTGAACTTTTTATCACTAAAACTTGATTTGCAAAAAAAACACAATATTTTTTTTTATTTTTTGATGTGGTGCAGTTTATCAAAATTTCACAAAAATACTTTTCAATTGCAAATTTGATTTTACATAAAAAAATGAAGTTGAAAATTTTTTGCGACCAATTTTTCGATTTTTGAAAAAAATCATAATTGACTAAAAAAATCATAACTCGTTCAAAGATTTTTTGCACAACCTGGAAATTTCTGAAAAGTTGGCATTTGATGTCCTCTAAATCATATCAAAAAATAAATAAAAATAAAAATAGTGTTTTTTTTGCAAATCAAGTTTTAGTTACAAAATAGACAAAATAAAAAAACAACATTTTTTTACCGCGTATCACTTTTTTCCAGTGTAGTCCGTATCCATACCTACAACTTTGCCGAAGACACCAAATCGATCAAAAAATTCCTTTAAAAGATGCAGATTTTTGAATTTTCATACATCATTTCTGTATGGGCAACTGCCAAATTTGTATGGAAAATTATATGGACAAACTAATGATGCAAAATGGCTTCTTTGGGCATACCTAAGGCTACCAACTGAACGGATTTTTTCCTTACCATACGGATTTTCGAACCTCTTCGCGGATTTTTGTAGGGAATTTTAAGTATAATACGGATTTGTACGGAATTTCAACAACATTTTAATCATTGAATTGCTTTTTTGATTTGGTCGAAGCTTTTGTTAACTAGAAATTTTTATTTTTCTATAGTTTGATTTAACCCTCTACCGCCCAATTTTTTTTCGATTTTTTTATTTTTCCCGTGTTCAGGAGGTCATTTTGAGCATCTTTTGTTCTACGATAAACTTCACTTCTCTTGTTTTATGTTTTTCTTGTTGTATTTTTAGTATTTTAATTTTCATTTATCTTGTTTAGTTTATGTTTGTTTTTGGTAGTATTTGGCCTATTCTGACACCTCCTATCATTACATTTTGCCTTTCTAATTTTTTTTATGTTTTTGCAGTCACTTTTTCAATTTTTTACTTGTTTTTCCCTTTTTCTGCTATAGAATGACACCATTATCATTTGAGCAATTCTCTACGAAATCGGATTTTTTCTTCAATTTTAATTTTTGTATTTTTTAATCCGACTGAAACTTTTTTGGTGCCTTTGGTATGCCCAAAGAAGCCATTTTGCATCATTAGTTTGTCCATATAATTTTCCATACAAATTTGACAGCTGCCCATACAAAAATGATGCATGAAAATTCAAAAATCTGTATCTTTTGAAGGAATTTTTTGATCGATTTGGTGTCTTCGGCAAAGTTGTAGGTATGGATATGGACTACACTGGAAAAAAATAATACACGGTAAAAAAAATTGGTGATTTTTTATTTAACTTTTTATCACTAATACTTGATTTACAAAAAAACACCATTTTTGTTTTTTTTTTTATATTTTTTGATATGTTTTAGAGGACATAAAATGCCAACTTTTCAGAAATTTCCAGGTTGTGCAAAAAATCATTGACCAAGTAATGATTTTTTTAATTAATACTGATTTTTTCAAAAAATCAAAATTTTGGCTGTAAAAATTTTTCAACTTTATTTTTCGATGTAAAATCAAATTTGCAATCAAAAAGTACCTTAGTGAAATTTTGATAAAGTGCACCGTTTTCAAGTTATAGCCATAATTATGTGACTTTTTTGAAAATAGTCGTAGTTTTTCATTTTTTTTAATTAGTGCACATGTTTGCCCAGTTTTGAAAAAAATATTTTTGAAAAGCTCAGAAAATTCTCTATATTTTGCTTCTTTGGACTTTGTTAATACGACCCTTAGTTGCTGAAATATTGCAATGCAAAGGTTTAAAAACAGGAAAATTGATGTTTTCTAAGTCTCACCCAAACAACCCACCATTTTCTATCGTCAATATCTCAGAAACTAATGGTCCGATTTTCAATGTTAATGTATGAAACATTTGTGAAATTTTCCGATCTTTTCAAAACATATATTTTCAAAATTTTCAAATCAAGACTAACATTTTAAAAGGGCGTAATATTGAATGTTTGCAATATCTCAGCAACTAAAGATCGTATCAACAAAGTCCGAAGAAACAAAATATAGAAAATTTTCTCAGCTTTTCAAAAATATTTTTTTCAAAACTGGGAAAATATGTGCACTAATTTTAAAAAATTAAAAACTTCAACTATTTTCAAAACAGTCACATAAATATGGCTATAACTTGAAAACGGTGCACTCTATCAAAATTTCACTAAAGTACTTTTTGATTGCAAATTTGATTTTACATCGAAAAATGAAGTTGAAAAATTTTTACGACCAAAATTTCGATTTTTTGAAAAAGTCAGTATTGATTAAAAAATTCATAACTCGGTCAATGATTTTTTGCACAACCTGGAAAGTTCTGAAAAGTTGGCATTTTATGTCTTCTAAAACATATCAAAAAATAAAAAAAAATAAAAATAGTGTTTTTTTGTAAATCAAGTTTTAGTGATAAAAAATTAAATAAAAAAATCATCAATTTTTTTTTACCGTGTATTATTTTTTTCCAGTGTATTCCGTATCCATACCTACAACTTTGCCGAAGACACCAAATCGATCAAAAAATTCCTTCAAAAGATACAGATTTTTGAATTTTCATCCATCATTTTTGTATGGACAGCTGCCAAATTTGTATGGAAAATTATATGGACAAACTAATGATGCAAAATGGCTTCTTTGGGCATACCGAAGGCACCAAAAAAGTTTCAGTCGGATTAAAAAATACAAAAAAAATCGAATGACCGAAATCCTAGAGAACTGCTCATTTATATTGTAAACAAATGGGTAGAGGCATAGTCTGGGACACTACAAAAATTACTGCATACTTATTTTTACTTAAAATATAGGAAATGTTAATAAAAAACACAGCCAAAGCTGACCCCTAAAAAAAGACATTTTTAAAAACATTGGCAAAGTCACATAAAATAAGTAAAACTTCCAACCCTAAAATTTTCTAAAATTTCTAGAGTTCTTCTATCCAATGCACTTTAAAGATTAAAAATTGGTTGAAAAATGGATTTTTGGCGATTTTTCAGATCGAAGCCCGTCTAAAGGTGGGGTTAGGTTGTAGAGGGTTAAAAAAGGAGAGTTTTCCGTGGTTTCCTCAATTCAAACTTGATTATCAATAATTCCAGTGTTTTAAAACTATTGTCTTTCATATGTTGATAGGACCTTTTAAAAAAAACTCTAGAATTGTTCTTTTAGAAATTAATTATTAAATATATTTATCCATTTCCAAAGGCTTTCTAAAACTTGTGAAAACATTTGAACATTTGAATTAATAAATTTAGAGTTTTTTTAAAGGTCCTATAAAACTGTTGTGTTTCACATGTTATAGGACCTTTTCAATTTAAAAAAAAAACTCTGGAAAAGTGTTCGTGAAAACACAAAGAACGATATTATTCGTAAAAGCAAACTTGACATTTCGTAAACTTTTAAACGTTTAACAAAAAAATTTAAGAACCTAATGATTTGATTCAAATCACGGTTTATTTTCTGAATACTTTTAAACGTACAAACGTGAAATTCGCTGTAGCTGTAAAAACGACACGTTTTTATATTTTTAATTCTCAAATTTATTAAATTTAATTTATCTAAATAAGTTTTTTTTTACAGTTTTTGTTACACCATGGTGTCATGTCGGCAAAGTGTACGGATTTTTGTTCAGCAAGAGTTGGTAGCCTTAGGCAAACCGAAGGCACCAACAAAGTTTCAGTCGGATAAAAAAATACAAAACAAATCAAATGACCGAAACCTGAGAGAACTGCTCATGATGAAATAAGTTAATTATCCAATAAATTTGAAAATAAGCCAAGGGTTTCCAGCAAGGCCTCAGACTGGCAAGTAATTGATAGTTACTTTGATTTTAAGCTGGTAATTACGTGATTCATTAATTATGAAATTATTAATTAAAGTAATTTTATTCAAATGTACTTCTTTAAAATAAAACTTTTTATTTTTTATTACTAAAATATTACAATAGTATTATTTTTTAATTTTCAAATAAGAGTGTCACACATAGCTTAAGAAAAGACTGGTTCTTTAAGTCTTATTCACCATAGTTCTCTGGTAAAACTTTCCTAAAATTTATTTTCAACATGTTGTTTAGCGAAGCTGATCAACATTAAAAGGCAACTCCATGACATGAATCCAAAATCTATTCATTTTTATTAGATGATTATAAAAATATGAATTTTTTACCATAAAATTAGATTAGAGTTAATGAATATTTTATGCTTTTCCTTCTAATAGGCAGTCGAAATCATTTGAAGTTTATGTGGATCAAATATTTAAAACCAAAATTTACTTAATTATCATTGATAAAGGTAAAGTTTTCAAGTGATAGCCTAAATATTTTCAACTTCAATATTTTAATGGCCTTCGATAAGTATTTATGCCATTAATCATTTTGGACCAGTAATTTGAGTAATTAAATGGCAGACTGGCAAGTAACAAACGTGTCAGGAAACCCCTTAAAATTAGCAACATTATCCCACTTGAATTGTCATAAATTTACTGAAAATGGATGATTATCATACTTTCTTCATGGCAGTGTTTATACTAAAATAAATAAACTACAAATTGAAATTTTGATGCTAATTTACATCTGTGTCCTGAGTTTAATTGACATTTTTGACGTATTCATAAAGGTGAAAATATAAGGTTTTTACCTTTCTTACTAAAGAAAGGTATAGGGTTAGCTTTTGGCTCCGACTCAAAATCAAGCTTCGTTATCAAATTATTTCTTGAAAAATATTTATTTAAAAAATCTGCAAAAAATCATGCACAGAAAAAAATGATGGTAATATCCATCAGGAAATGGTGACAGATTTTGTGTCAAAACAAATGATTAATTTTACCACAGAAAATGATGAATTTTCATCAGTTTTTGATGAATATTCATCAGGTTCACGTTTTTACACGTTTTTTATGTAATATTACTCAAAAAAATGGTATCTACCAAATTTTCAACACTGTAAAATTCAGCTTTTTTTTCTGTGTGGACGATCGATTTTCGACGCCCGACCGATAGACAATGGCAAAATTTTTTTATCTTCAAGTCGACTTAAAATCAGTTTGTACCAATAAAATTTGTGGAAATTGGATTTTCTTACTCAGAACAGTCTCCCCAATAACCTCTAAGCGGATCTTCCGAGGTGCAGGATCTGAAAACGTTTTGAAAAGAAATGATTATTTAGATAAAATCTATAGAACCTTTCGCGCTCTTTGATTCATACATTGTAACCAGTGTATCCTTCTTACTCAAATATCAATTTACTTAAAATTTAAGATGAATGCAATATTTGTTTAATTTTTTTTTCCTGAAGGTAGAGTTTCGTTTGAAAACCATTTTTAGGTTAGGATATTTTGTATAGAATTAATGTATGATTGTGAGGAAGGCTTAAACCATTTTCGGGTATAACGTTGTATTTTTGATTGTTATTCATGAAATTTAAATTCGTTTAGTTTTTTAATGTTTAACATCATGCCACCTATAATTATGTTAAAACAGTTTTGTTGTTTAAAAAACGTTCCTTCGCTTCATCCCTTCATTTTCGCCAAGCTCCGCGACTTCAACGACACAGTCAGACTCGATAGCAGCGCAGCGAATCATACCTAGCACAGCAGATCTTCACAACAAATTGCGCCGTTAGATCGTTGTTTTGCTAAGGATAATGCTTTCACTGTCTGCGAATCAGATATCTAAATAACAGAGCTCTATGATATGCACATTCCCTGAGGGGGGTTGCGGGGTAGGAAAAGGATTATTTGTTCTGCGCTCAACAAAACAGCAAAATTTCGATTCCGTTTACAGACATTGCTCATATATGCAGTTTGGATTCTTTCGTCCGAATACATTTTATTAGCTCGGAATCTGTGCAAATATTTCAAATGGCTCGGAAAGTTCCACGTGCACAATCGCCCCCTCCAGAACCTGCTGGCTGGTCTCCCTAAAGTGACCAATTTAAGAGAATTTATGTGCGCATTAGCAGGGTAATTCCTCGCGCTATCTTAACGATCGGGGACGGACCCAAAACGCCATTATGCACACCGGGCCCACACGGCCCAGCATAGTTTTCCAAAGTGAAATTAATCGTCAGTGAAATTCGGCTTTTCTTCTTTTCCCTCTAGCACAGTCTAGCAAACGGTCGCTGGAGTTGACATCCATTTTCGTTGGATTCCAAAAACGTTCACGATTTCCCGCGGATCCTGGCGAATAGTTTTATGCCGAAATTTCGTGGTGATTTCAAGCGGTTCCGGATCGTGGCAAGGGAAGCATGGTGCATAAAATAATCGAATCGATAACAATATGGATAATGGATTTTCACCTCGGCTTCACCGATGGGGAGGGGTGCCACGTGTGAGCGCACCACGGTTAAGCTGCCAGATACATCCAGGGAAAACCAGAGCCTTCCAGGGTTTCAGGTGTGGTTTGTGTGAGCACTTTTCCACTGACCACGGATCGTTGCGTAAAGGTTGGAGTTTTTTTTTATGTGGGTAATTCTCTACCAACTCACACGAAATCGGGAAAAGTTGCCCCGACCCCTCTTCGATTTGCGTGAAACTTTGTCCTAAGGGGTAACTTTTGTCCCTGATCACGAATCCGAGGTCCGTTTTTTGATATCTCGTGACGGAGGGGCGGTACGACCCCTTCCATTTTTGAACATGCGAAAAAAGAGGTGTTTTTCAATAATTTGCAGCCTGAAACGGTGATGAGATAGAAATTTGGCATCAAAGGGACTTTTATGTAAAATTAGATGCCCGATTTGATGACGTACTCAGAATTCCGAAAAAACGTATTTTTCATCGAAAAAAACACTAAAAAAGTTTTAAAAATTCTCCCATTTTCCGTTACTCGACTGTAAAAAATTTTGGAACATGTCATTTTATGGGAAATTTAATGTACTTTTCGAATCTACATTGTCCCAGAAGGGTCATTTTTTCATTTAGAACAAAATTTTTCATTTTAAAATTTCGTGTTTTTTCTAACTTTGCAGGGTTATTTTTTAGAGTGTAACAATGTTCTACAAAGTTGTAGAGCAGACAATTACAAAATTTTTAATATATATACATAAGGGGTTTGCTTATAAACATCACAAGTTATCGCGATTTTACGAAAAAAAGTTTTGAAAAAGTTACTTTTTGCGTTTCTCTTTGTTTCGTCGTCCGTGTCTGTCGCGGGTGACCATGAACGGCCATGATCGATGACGACCAACTTTTTTAAAACTTTTTTTCGTAAAATCGTGATAACTTGTGATGTTTATAAGCAAACCCCTTATGTATATATATTAAAAATTTTGTAATTGTCTGCTCTACAACTTTGTAGAACATTGTTACACTCTAAAAAATAACCCTGCAAAGTTAGAAAAAACACGAAATTTTAAAATGAAAAATTTTGTTCTAAATGAAAAAATGACCCTTCTGGGACAATGTAGATTCGAAAAGTACATTAAATTTCCCATAAAATGACATGTTCCAAAATTTTTTACAGTCGAGTAACGGAAAATGGGAGAATTTTTAAAACTTTTTTAGTGTTTTTTTCGATGAAAAATACGTTTTTTCGGAATTCTGATTACGCCATCAAATCGGGCGTCTAATTTTACATAAAAGTCCCTTTGACACCAAATTTCTATCTCATCACCGTTTCAGGCTGCAAATTATTGAAAAACACCTCTTTTTTCGCATGTGCAAAAATGGAAGGGGTCGTACCGCCCCTCCGTCACGAGATATCAAAAAACGGACCTCGGATTCGTGATCAGGGACAAAAGTTACCCCTTAGGACAAAGTTTCACGCAAATCGAAGAGGGGTCGGGGCAACTTTTCCCGATTTCGTGTGAGTTGGTAGAGAATTACCCATGTGTATGTCGTGTGAACATAGGTGGAGTCTCAACTAGCGAAGAATATGTGTTTTTTTATTTAATGAAATTAAGGCTTGAATTTTTGTGATTCTCTTTGTTTCGTCGTTTGTGTCTGTCACGTGTGACGATGAACGGCCATGATCGTCAAACCAACTTTTTCAAAAAAAAATTTCGTAAAATCGTGAAAACTCGTGATGATATATTAAATTTCCATTGAAATGACATGTTCCAAAAAAAAAATACGTTTGAGTAACGAAAAAAGGCTGATTTTTCTAAAACTTTTTTGTTGTGCTTTTTTTCGATGAAAAATGCGTTTTCCGAAATTTTACATAAAAGTCCCTTTGACACCAAATTTCTGTCTCATCACCATTTCAGGCTGCAAATTATTGAAAAACACCTCTTTTTTCACATGTTTAGAAATTGAAGGGGCCGTACCGCCCCACCGTCACGAGATATAAAAAAACGAACCTCGAATTTGTTATCAGGGCCAAAAATTGCTCCTTAGGGTGAAGCTCGCGCAAATCGGAGAGGGGTCAGGGCAACTTTTCCCGATTTCGTGTGAGGTGTTAGAGAATTACCCTACTCAAATTGTAGCTTTACGTTTTGGTTTAATGTTGGACACATACATAGTTAACGAAAATCAGAAGGTTTTAGATTTTTTAATAAAGAAAGTAATTTAAATCAATTGGAGCAGTTCTCTAGAATTCAGAATGCCTTAAATATTATTAAAAGAAAATAAAAACTGAACATTGTTTCGTTTAATCTCCTGAATTTATTATTATGCCGTTAAATCAAAGATTTTTTAAAAAATAATGACTTAAAATTTAATCGTCCATCTTTGACGAATCCTTTCGTTTTGCCTGTTCTAAAGTTTGTATCTTTCTATGCTATTTTTCTTTTCATTCATTTCTTCTTCTGATATTATCATATTCGCTTTGTTTTCATCCCTATTTCCGCAATTTTCCGGATTAGTTCAGATTTTCATATTCTTACAGAATTTGTTTCTTTTTTGAAATTAAATGTATCTTTATTGAATATTCTTATAATACTTACATTTCATTTACATTCTAAGTGGTATGGCTAAATGCTCTTCATCTTTGTTGTTTATTTTTTCGTTTTATTTTAACTGTTCACATTCATTAATTTACTTCAAATTGTTTTTCATTTTTGCACTGAATAGAATACACTTGGGTAAAAAAGAAAAAAAATATTTCAACGACTAATCCTAACTTAAAACAAAATAACTAAATTCATTGAAGTATTCAAAATCAATAGAATGAGTAAACTAAGAACTGTATTTTAAGATAAATCCTCCAAGCGTTGTTACTTGTTCCATACGAGTTTAGCATCACGCAGTGTTGTTGTCAACTCGATGAAAATGTTTAGAAGATCTTGTGGTGAAAACAAGTCACTGCTGCCTTCATCCATTGATGCTGGTTGGTTTTCCCTCGGTTGCAGACTGAAGCCTGGAGGTGTTGTATTCTCTGCAAATTCTTGCCGCTGATTCAACGGCAATGGCTGCATATTTGGAACCAACCGAGCAGATCCCGCTCCTGGTGACGCCAAACCAGGAAAATCCACGTCCGTGAAAGTTGGTGGTGTTTTGTGACAATTTAGTTGGTGCCTCGTCGTCGTTTGCTGCCGAATTTTCACAAACTCAGCACGTTTTGGGCAGCTTCGATTCTTGGTAGAATGGTCGCCACCACAATTGAAGCATTTGGCTTCGATGTTCGCGTTGATTGTGTTGCAAGCTTGAGTTTTGTGCTCACCTCCGCAGGATGCACAACGACTCTTGATGCAATAGTTCCTTCCACCATGCCTAAACTGCAAGCAGTTCGAACATTGCGTAACGTCACTGGACGATAACGGTTCCAAGTCACGATGATGTTGAAAATTGCCCGAACTGCCTTCAGCTCAGACGGCGTTGTCGATCCTATCTCGAGATGAGCCTGGTACAGTTGATCACGATACTTGATGTCCTTGTTGTGTCTCGTCATCTTGAAGACTTCGATCACGTTCAACTTCAGAGTTTTGAGCTCTTCTTTCAGCACACTCCCATCCATGTCGTACAGGCCTCGGAGGACCTGTTTCATGGGGCGTTTACCTGGATCGTCATGGCTGTAGTATTCAATCTTTGTGTGGTTCAAGAAATCCAGAATGTAGGAGTAATCATTTCTGCCAGGTAGCAGAATTTTGAGCCCAACAGCACACAAGCAAATGGAAGCTCGTAAAGCACCAGATTTGATAAACCCGGTCAGTCACTTTCACCCCGAATCCGATGAAGATGTTTTCACAAAATGGGTGGCCCATAAACTTCTTCTTTCTCGCTCACGTCCACAGGGAGGTTAGCGAACTGGTTTCCAGACGAATTTTGAGCGTCCTTGCTCAAACTGCCAGGCTTTGCAGGTAGCGCTTAAGCATTCTTTAACTTCTTCAAATCTGCCGATCCTGCTGGCGAGGACCGCCTCTTTTTCTTGCCGTTAGGCATTTTTTGCACTTTTTAGCACTTCTTTGGTGTTTGAAGGACGCACTTCTGGGTAGCTGCTCTGATAGTCGCAGACATAGAACTTGTTTCTACTTTTACAAAATCTATATTTTAAACAAATCATATCCGTACACCCCCACCCATGCCCACTGCATTTTCCCACAGGCCTAACGGATATGGCCGTGGCTCACGTACGTGCTGTTGACCATGGGTTCGTGGCTCGGTGGCCGCTCGCAGAACCCCGCTAAGCCGGATCATCCTAGATGCAATTATGTTTATGGGTCATTGAGTAGCTATGCCCAGCAACTCACAGCTCAGAGATACCAACGGCCGAACCACCAATAGACTGAATATATGGTGATATTTGAACGCACAAACCGAGCACTCGGGCAGGCATTGTTTGCAGCTGCTTTCGGGATATCACGTTAATTTTGGCTTTTGCATACACATAAAAGGTTTCACGGATCGGTTGCCAACCTGTCGACTCGTGGACCTGGCCACACCCTCTTTTCCACGTGACTGGGGCAGCAACTGGCATTTTGTTTGGTCATCGGATAGTGTGTGTGTGGAGGGGTGGGTGTAATAGTTTGCACTGTGAAAGCACGGGAACGTGTCGAATTAGCTCAAAGTTCAATGGTTGAATATTAATGAACCAGCTGGGTGAACTATACACATAAAATAATACCGGGCATAAGGATAACATGGCAACTTCACTTCGTTAGTAGAAAACATGCACAAACTTTATCAACATGAATGGACGTGTTTTTCTAAATTGTCGGTTTCTCTAGGACGACGAAACGTTTTTGCAATCTTTAAAAAGCAATTTATACGTTTTGTTAAGATCTACAAAACGCTTTTTGCAGCTTGCAAAAATATTGAATGGTCCAAGAGAAATCGACGAAATAAAAAGAGGGTTCTCTATACAAAAGATGAACCCATGCAAAGCATGCGCTCTCTTTGACAGAACTACATTTTTTATGGTGGTTTACGATTAGAGTGATTTTGAAAATCTAACTTTTCAAGAATATTTTTGGGAGTTTTTTCGAAGACACTCAAATTTCATCCCGTAATCTTCGCCGTCTACGACTAAATTTAGAGAAAATTCAGGATTAAGTATAAATGAAGGGTGATATTCAAAGCACTTTATGAGATAAAAAAAACAAACATTTTTATTTTTTAACAAGTCAGTTTGGACTTAAGGGTCAATAGTCATAGCCATGCATAAAAAAAGCAAATTTAAAACTTAAATATTTTTAGCGCTAGGTTGCTTTTGAAAGAGCAGCACTTCAAATGCTGCACAGTGGGAAAATAGGGCCCAAAAAATTACCGCAACATGATTTCGCGCAAACCATCGATTGCTATACACCAAAAGCAGGAACAATAATCCGATGAAAAATCGCACTGCACGGACCAGTAGCCGGAATACAAGCCACCGTAAGATCCGGATTCTTGGAAAAAGTATTAGATTTATTCAATTATGAACTGATACGTTTTCTTCTACCATAAATACTCATGCAAAACAATCCTAGAATAATATTAAATACCATAGGACCCATCGGAACCGGTTCCACCAATTTCCGTTGGCCACATCCGGAACCGTAGTGGGAAACAGCTGTGCAGTGCGACTTTTCATCGGATTATTGTTCCTATTTTTCACTAAAATTTGCGATCTAAACCACAATTGAAAAGGGTGTATGTTTTTTTAAACTATTGCTGTACCTCGTAATTTAGACTCTGCTGTGTCTTGAAGCCATTATATCGTGTTAATGAATAATCAGAGATATACTTGTAGGAAATTGAACGGGCCTACTACACTGAACATTAAACACACTCTACTTCTAACAGATTTTTATTTTAGTTTTATGTTTAAAAGTCAAATTTGATGGTGAGATTAGAGTTTTTATATTTCACAATATTTGTGGAGAAAGCCTAACTATAGACTCATGAAAAATGCCCGATAGAGCAACTCTCTAAAAATAATTCTAAAAATATTTAATAAAACTATATTTTTGGATAGAGTCTTAAGTAAATTTTTCAAAAACCCAATCGCGAAAATCGAATCTCCAGACAATTTCACAAAAAGTCTCTTTTTTGACCATTATACTTAGTCCAATTAATCATTTTTAAAATAAAAATGTTGAATAACTATTGGTTTTGCACATTGTTTGTGGTTTAAGCCATTTTTGCCTTTCTTACTGAGGTAAGGCTATAATCCTGCTCTAAAAATGAACTTTGTATAAAAACGTCGTAGACCCACCTTCATGTATACATATCGACTCGATAACTGAACAAATGTCTGTGTGTATGTGTGTGTATGTATGTATGTGACCAACAAACTAGCTCATGTTTCTCGGCACTGGCTGAATCGGTTTGACCCGAACCTGTTGCATTCGACTTCGAATTTTCGATTAGTAGTTTAAAAGTTATGTACAAAAATGTGTTTTCACATATATCTGGATCTCACTTAAATGTTTGTAAACTATGTCCGGATCCACCATCCGACCCATCGTTAGTTAGGTTATCATAAGACCTTTCCAACTAGTCTAAAACATTGACGATCTGGCAACCCTGTCTCGAGATATGGCCACCTCAGTGATGTTGATGAACTTTTTTAAGCCGGATCTCACTTAAATGTTTGTAAACTATGTCCGGATCCACTATCAGACCCAAAGTTGATTAGGTTATCAAAAAACCTTTCCAACGAGTCCTAATCATTGAAGATTTAACAACCCTGTCTCGAGATATGGCCACCTCAGTAATATTGATATACTAGTAGTTTTCGATTTAAATTTTCTAAATATATTTTTTTAAATCATAACTGAATCAGATTTTGCTTAATGCCGTTTTCAATCCCCTCAAATCTAAAATACGAATATAGCAATAAAAATTAAAATGAGAAATCGATAAAAATGTTCCATGTATCTATTCATTCTAATCTCTAATCATAACTTACAACTTTGCTTATCAGAAAATGTAATTTCAATTCAATTCAATTCGGTTTTATTTGTGAATAATCAAGATACAATGAGTTGTTTTGAAGTGCATAACAGAGTTTTGGAGTTCCTTACAGCTGTGTGTTGCATCATAATCCATTTAGGAACAATTCTTTCTTTAACTAAGGCACTAGCAAAAGTAAGAAAAAATAAAAAAAAAACTTACGGAAAAAAATGTAATTTCAAGAAACAGATTTTCGAATGTTCGCACACCAAATAAAAAAAAAATAAAGAATGGACAAAACCCTTGCAAATTTTTTACAGTTTTTTGCGGTGAGCACTTTAATTTCCACCCTTATTAACGATTATCGCACCACACAATGCAGTCTTCCTTTGTGGGGAGCTTGAATCCCAAATTCACCTGCGAACAAATGGCTCCAGTGTGGTGACGGTCAGCGTGAGTACAGCTAATTAAAATCCAACCAGTTTCACCTGCGTACCAAAGTACCCTTGGGAATCGAGGGTAAACTATAGGGAATAGGGTCCTAAATTGGTGATTTTTTTGGGAAAAATGGTTTTTATGTATTTCTTAAAATTTGTAATCATTTTAATTAAAATTTTCTCTTTTTTCATTTTTGGCCAATTTTCATACCAATCAACCCCCCAAAATTGCACACGTGGCCACATCCAGGCTGACCATCATCATCCCTGGACACAAATTTACGACCTCTAACGAGCTGTAATTGTCGGAGCAGGATATTCGTACTTTTTAACCCAGGCACAATCGCGGCCCTGGTGTTCCTCCGCAGTCGGTTTATGCCCGGTCATTAATTTTGAACTCGCTCTGCTCTATCACAGTCCCCTCGCAGTTGATCTCTTCCTGACTCAATTCCGGCCAAGTTGACTTTTTGCCCCCCCTTCCCGGCTCGCAATTTTGTTTTTCCTTGTTTGAAAATGCGGGAGGGTGGAAAGTCTCACGGCATTGTTCATTGGGTAATGTTAGAAAAAAGTAAATTTCATGATTGTGCATAATTAATATCCATTTTCTCTGAGTTTGAAAGAATGAAAAAGAATTTGCTGTTTGAAGAATCTTGGTGAAAGAGTTTAAACGTCAAAGGGTTCGTTTCAATATTAGCTCAGGAATTGGGGATATCATAAATGTTGGAAATAAGTTGAATCAACTGTGCTTTGTAATCTTTCGAGAATCAATCTATTAAAAATATAGTTTGTAAGGTTGAGAACAAATGCAGCAAAGCTCTTAAATAGCTCGAAAAAGTGACAAAATTCACAAAAAAAACTAACTCTTCAATCAAAAAGAAACACAAAAAGTGCTGATGTGAAATTTCCGTTTCTTGTCTTCCCTTCCAAGACATAATTATGGCATAATTTATGACTTTGCCATTAAATATTCATTCTGGCTGCTCTCGGGCTGGGCTTTTGCAACCACCGAGATAACTCGATAGCGCTCGGAGAAAGTTTAAGATGATGGAACAGAAAGGAGCAGCTCGTTGAAGGTGCTCTTCCCAAACTGCTGCTGCTGCAGTCGTCCGGGGTAAAGTTTTCTTGGTAAAGACAGTGACCGAAGTGACGAATTACACTAAGTTGCAAAAATAAACCTGATTATATAAAATTTAGTAACATATCAAAAAACGAACAATACCTTTTTTTAATTTAATATTTAAAAGATAAAATTTCAATGCTTCCTAATTTTCATTCATTATCAAGTGTCGAATTGAACGGCACCGCATTGGATGAGTTCTGCTGACCAAAATTCGCTTTTGCGGTTTTTCGACGGGACACCGTCAACCGTGCCAGCCAAAAGGGACACAAAAGAGTTCGTTAATTGAATGTCAATTAAAATTAACCACCATTTGCTGGGAGCTCTCCTAACTAGAGAGGCTAGAAAAAAAGCTACCATAAACTGCGCAGTTTTCCGGGAAAGTTTTGTAGAGCTTGAGATGGCATGGCATTTTGGTAAGAAGTCGAGGATTGGAGAACAGTTGGTTAAGAAATATCAATTTTAAATTAAATGAACAAAAATGAAAATATAGTTTCAAATTTCTGTCAGCCGTTTATGTTCTAGAATCTTTATGTAGCAAAAAAAAGGATTTACAGAATTTTTATTTTTCAACACATCGTATGATTTAATTATTTGAACATGATTTAATTTAAAGATATTAAATTTTTATGTTTGCGATCTTTTGGTAATGGCTAGAGGGCACAGGAAAATGTAATAAATGTTGTATGAATTGTAAGCTATTTTGAAATTATTTAAACTGTTTTACAAATAAACAAGATATTCAAAACTATTAAAATATTTAAAAGCTGGTACAAATATCTTTTAAAGTTTTTGTCACCGAAAAAGGGTTTTGTTATGTTTATCCGTCAGATCTTATACTTTTTAAAAACTAATAATATCAACTTATATCAACTGAACGGGTGTATAATGCATTTTTTAATGTTTTTTTTACATTGAAATGATGGAGTTCTGGCTTGTAATTCCAATTATTATATTACAAAAATATTTAAATTACCTACACCTTTCTAAAAAGTCATTTTCGAGTGCAATTGGCTCCATAGACACAAAAATGGCTTATATAGGCCTAGGATGACATGTCTAAAAAGTTTCATTGAAATCGGAGAGGGTCGGGTACAAAAGTACCAGAAAAATTCCTGATTTGAG
The DNA here is from genome assembly GCF_016801865.2 of Culex pipiens pallens. Taxonomy (NCBI): domain Eukaryota; kingdom Metazoa; phylum Arthropoda; class Insecta; order Diptera; family Culicidae; genus Culex; species Culex pipiens. The sequence goes on from NC_068938.1 coordinate 158,979,349, forward strand.
CTGGAATTGCTCTTTCAAGTTTTATAAGTTATTGTAATAGAAATCAAAAAATATCTTCGGGTTTGAAGGCATTGTTTGAAGAACAATTTTGTAAGTAAATTTGGAGCCAAAAAAATTTAGATTTGTTACTGTTATTTTTTAAATGAACCAGAAACCTGACCTTAATGATCGATATAACATATAAGTTAAATTTACTCACTATTCGGCTGACAGGGACTATCAAAGCCACCTTTGAAAAAAACAATTCTAAACGAAACTATTTTTTAAAGCTCCATTATTTTTTTTAAGACGTTCATGGACATCACGCCATGGCTGAAGGATAATATAATTGCAAATCAATGTACCTTTAAAAAATCTTCTTGGAAAGTACGCTTAAGGGGTCCTTTTCAATTACCCGACCTAGAAAATAATTTATCTATTATTTTTTGAATTATTTTAATTTTACAATTTTCTATATATTAAAAACGGATGCTCGCGATTCTTAAATTTTCACCTAAAACTAAGCTTTATGAATGATCGTACACCTCCTTCAAAATAATTTCGAAAACTTAAAATTAGATAAAAAACAAAAATCCACAGGTAAACCTTAACCAGGACCTTAAGCTATCTTTCCAAGAAAAAAAAAGGTACATTGATTAGAAATGAGAAAATTCTTATCGGTTGAATAATATTTTCATTTAGATTTTTTTGAATAATATTCAAAAAATTAATTAAAATGTTATAATTGTTTAAACATTTTTTTATAAGGCACTATTGGTACTGAAATCTTGAGATTTGTTCAGCGATAATTTTCAACGATATCGAAATAGTTTGCCTAAGGATCATCGTTCTCAGATTTTAGTAGCGAAATAGTAAACATTAAGATAATCTATATATTTAACATATACAATGATTATTTAAAAAAAAAACTGACTTAATCCACCTATGTGGTTGATGCCTTCCTCACATTTTACCAACAATGGGTAATATGAGTGGTTTGGACACAGCTATTTTTTCAGATCCAGAAAAATAAGTACACAGATATAACTTAAGTGGTCATAACTCGAGACAGGGTTGCCAGATCTTCAATGTTGTAAGCTTGAAATTAAAAATACTTTCGAGGCTGAAAAATCAAGTCTGTCATTTTGAAATTGCAATAAACCATCAAAAAACTTTTTTTTTTCAACATTTTGCCTTCCTCACCTTACTGAGGAAAGGCTATAAAATCACTCGAAAAATGAACTTCTCAATTAGACCTCCTAGACCCACCTTCATGTATACCTATCGACTCAGAATCAAATTCTGAGCAAATGTCTGTGTGTGTGTGTGTGTGTGTGTAGGGATGTGGGTCTGTGCACCAAAAAATATGCACTCGATTATCTCGACATTGGCTGAACCGATTTTGTCCGTTTTGGCGTCATTCGATCCGTCTTGGGGTCCCATAAGTCGCTATTAAAAATTATGCAGTTTTGTTAAGTACTTCAAAAGTTATGCTAAAAAAACAATTTTGACTAAAGTTCGGAAGATTGTAAAAAGGGTGGTTTTTGTAAGAAAACCTGTCATGTTATACATTTTCAGAAAGGTATTTGAAAGACCTTTCCAACACGTCCAAGACATTGAAGATCTGACAACCCTGTCAAAAGTTATAAGCACTTAAGTGTTATTTATGCACTTTTTAGAGGCCGGATCTCAGATATGTTGATGAAACCGTTGTCCGGATCTCTCATGCGACATATCGTTGGATAGATAATCAAAAGATCTTTCCAATGCGTTGAAGACATTGAAGATCTGACAACCCTATCAAAAGTTATAAGCACTTAAGTGTCATTTTTGCACTTTTTGGAGGCCGGATCTCAGATATGTTGATGAAACCGTCATCCGGATCTCTCATGCGACATATCGTTGGATAGGTAATCAAAAAACCTTTCCAACGCGTCCAAGACATTGAAGATCTGACAACCCTATCAAAAGTTATAAGCACTTAAGTGTAATTTATGCACTTTTTGGAGGCCGGATCTCAGATATGTTGATGAAAACGTTGTCCGGAACTCTCATGTGACATATCGTTGGATAGGTAATCAAAAGACCTTTTCAACAAGCACGAATTGGATTGGGGATCTGGCTACCCTATCAAAAGGTGTAAGCATATAAGTGCCCTGCAATATGAAGACTATCCAATCTAGTGGTATGAATAATGAGTCAAATTGATAAAACACTGAAAAACATCGCCCTTTTGTGTCTATTTTGGATAGCACCCTTTAAATGTGAGGAAGGCACCAACCACCGTAGGGTGGATTAAGTTACGTTTTTATATTAAAATCGCTGTATCTTCACAAGGATTGGACACAGGTCAATGGTCAATATAGACTTTTATGTAAAATTGTCTAGGAAATCGATTCCCACTATTGGTTTTTGAAAATTTTGATGTTTAGACCGCTTTTCAAAAAAAATAGTTTGAGTAAATGATTTTTGTATTTTTTTAGGAGAGACATACTATCCTTCATTTTTCGTGAGTCTTTTTGTAAAATCTCAGGCTATTTCCTCAAAAATTTTGAACGAAAAAAATCGTGACATCGCCTTCAAATTTAACTTTTGAAAAACTGAAAAAAAATTAAATTGAAAAATCTAATGGAAGTGGCGTGTATTTTTCTTTCAGTGTATTTTTTTTCAGAATTTCCGTCCAATTTTTTACAAGTTTGTCTTTGACCACTTTTTGATACGATGCAACGGGTTTGAGTTAAAGTAACTTTTAGATTACAAAATACAAAACTATTTAAATTACCAACACCTTTCTCAAAAGTCATTATCGAGTGCAATTGGCTCCATAGACACAAAAATGGCTTATATAGGCCTAGGTTGACATGTCTAAAAAGTTTCATTGAAATCGGAGAGGGTCGGGTACAAAAGTACCAGAAAAAATCCTGATTTGAGCTGGAATTGCTCTTTCAAGTTTTATAAGTTATTGTAATAGAAATCAAAAAATATCTTCGGGTTTGAAAGCATTGTTGGAAAAACAATTTTGTAAGTAAATTTGGAGCCAAAAAAATTTAGATTTGTTACTGTTATTTTTTAAATGAACCAGAAACCTGACCTTAATGATCGATATAACATATAAGTTAAATTTACTCACTATTCGGCTGACAGGGACTATCAAAGCCACCTTTGAAAAAAACAATTCTAAACGAAACTATTTTTTAAAGCTCCATTATTTTTTTTAAGACGTTCTTGGACATCACGCCATGGCTGAAGGATAATATAATTGCAAATCAATGTATCTTAAAAAAATCTTCGTGGAAAGGACACTTAAAGGGTCCTTTTCAATTACCCGACCTAGAAAATAATTTATCTATTATTTTTTGAATTATTTTAATTTTACAATTTTCTATATATTAAAAAAGGATGCTCGCAATTCTTAAATTTTCACCTAAAACTAAGCTTTATGAATGATCGTACACCTCCTTCAAAATATTTTCAAAAACTTAAAATTAGATAAAAAATCTAAAATCCACAGGTAAACCTTAACCAGGACCCTTAAGCAATCTTTCCAAAAAAAATAAGTACTTTGATTAGAAATGATACAGTATGAGAAAATTCTTAACGGTTGAATAATATTTTCATTTAGATTTTTTTGAATAATATTAAAAAAATAAATTAAAATATTATTTTTTTTTTACATTTTTTGATAAGGCCCTATTGGTACTGAAATCTTGAGATTTATTCAGCGATAATTTTCAACGATATCAAAATAGTTTGCCTAAGGATCATCGTTCTCAGATTTTAGTAGAGAAATAGTAAACATTAGGACAATCAATATATTTAACATATTCAATGATTATTTAGAAAAAAGTCTATCTAAAAACTATTTTTGTTTATTATTTTTAGAGCTATGATTCTACATACTTGGGTAAGAAGGGATTAACAGGTTATCATTTTGTGATCATAAAGGAAAAATACAATTAGAGATATTCAATAACAATTAAAAAAACTGCAAAAACATAATGGCATTTCATAAATCTTAAAAAATGGCAATTCAGTGCATGTGACTTAAAACAATTAAAACATTAACACTTGTTGCACCAACCGGGTCACCAAGGGGTAAAAAAGTTGGAAATACAACATCATCCTGCTGTATTACACCGAAAACTCAACCGCTTTGGATTATTCTTGTTGCATTCGATTCGGAAGGATGTCAAGAATCACCTTTCAACAAGGTAGATCCAAAACAGATGCGTCTACCCTAAGTTACAATGCAAAAGGCATTTCCAACTTTTTTCCAGGGGTTCAAAGAGTCGGTTAATTTGCATGTCCAACTTATTTGACCCCGTTGGGGCTACAAGTGTTAAGAAATTTGTAAATTATGTTGTTTTGTATACTGTATATACTCAAATAAAAAAAATAACATATTTTTTGTTGAATTTAAGTTAACTCCGACTCGCACTCATACTCCGGGTAATCAGAAATTTTCAGCTCCGACTCCAGCTCATAAAATGTAGCCGACTCCAACTCCAGGTCCCCTAAAAGACCCGACTACACTGACTCCGGCTCCGACTCCGACTCCACAGCCCTGAGAAAATTATCAGCTATTTAGGCGGTTAAAAATCTATAAAATAAGATTTCAATTGCAAAGTGAGACACAACCCAAATTGCACCAATATCTTCACCATAATCTGTTCAATGCACCTTCTCCCCTCTCATTGCTCACCCACACCTTCCGAGTTCCCCTGGACGGATTAGATTAGCTGGCCCGACAAAGTGCCACCACCCGGTTCTGATTGATGGGTTTATTAGATAAATTTATTATCTTCCCACACCATCTATCGCTCAGGATCGCTCGGGCCAGGGGCCACCACGACGGATATCCAATAAATCTGCCCGGAAAAGAGCTCATCCATCTCCGCCAGGCTAGTTGCGAACGGAGCAATTTACTCCTTCCAGGCATATCACTTGCATGCAACTAACCCCTCCCCCACCCAGCCTACGTGATTGCTACCGAGAATTGACCTCTAACCCCCTTTTCGAGTGCCACACTTTATGAGTTGGGAGGAGTTGACCTTCTTCTATGGAGGATGCTATGCCATAAATTACTCAATCATTGGACCGATCTCTAATGAGGAAGTGGGAAAGTTTATCTTTCATCGATTCGGCATCAAAGCAAATCGAGTGGAGTTTTGAAGAACTTCATCCTCTCGGCCATCAAAGCGAAACAAAGATCAAAACAATGTCTTTGCCCAAAGACTGCGGAAATTCCAATCGCTAAACTGAAAATTCCACACAAAAGTGGGTGGTTGGGGTACCTTCTCTAGAAGTTGCGCAATCAAATTGCACCAAACCAAATTCGTTAGCCCCACTGCGATTTGGATACATTCCTCGCAGATTTGGCCCAGAAACTGCAACAGTCCATGAATGCACCTGAAAGTTAGTTGGTTGCGAAACCCCAGGCCCGAGCGTCGAAAATTCAATTAAAACCACATTAATCGTCTTGGTTGGCATTTTGAGCGGGCAACAGTCATCTGGCGAGTATTCTAGTGGTTCTGGTGGCTGTTGGACAACAGCCATGGCTGCATCCGTTGATGTTCTACCGCTGATGGAGGTTTGACCTTATAGAGCTCAGTTGAGGGAAATTGTGAATTTTGGTGGTAATACCATTTTTTGTTTTAAAGAAAACTAATTAACACAACTATAATTAAAAAAACATTTTTTTAAAGGATTGCATGCTAACACAAAAAACGCTCCTTTACGCAATACTTAAAAAAAAATCTAATTTGATAAGACCAATGCAAATATGTTTTAAGATACGTCTCTGGATTCTGGCGGGGTCTAATCATGCTAAAAATGGTTATCAGTGCATAAATGTTTTTTTAGTTCATTGTACGTCTACTTCCATTTAAATTTTTGAGTTTATTTTTAAAAACATTTTTTTCGAGCCAATATTAAAGGACCAAAACATTGAAAATATGTCGACGTCGCATAAACAAAAACGAAAGCACGCAATGTAAACAATAACAAACACGTTTTGTTTGGCTGACCATTCTGTGCATGGTCACGAAGTTTGGTTGAAGTTGGTTGCTGGAGTCCCGAGTTGTAATTACAAATGTTTATGGTAGTCTAACTTGTAAATTCTGACCTGAAATCCTTTTGGCCAGTTGTCGCACTTACATCAATTTTGAGGGTGTGACAAGAGAGCACGACAAGATTGAAACTACTTGCACAAAAATGCACGGAGTTTTTTCGCATTTCGTTGAATATCTCAGGATTGAAATTGAATTTTGGGGATGTGTAAAGGTCAAAAGGTGAGGCATTGTGAGCTGCACAAAATGGCGTTCGTAACTCAATTTGGCCCAAAATGCACGTACGACAAGTTAGCACGACGGTGACGATTTGAGCAATTCTCCACCAAAACGAGTAAAAGATTTTATTTTTGATGTGGTTCAAATTTCGTAGAGTCTTTCTCTATGATGCCATTTTGTGTCAATGGTTCACCCATACCCATTGCCTAGGCACCATACAATGTTGGCATCTTTCCATACAAAAATGGTACGTAGGGGAAATATGCCCATTTTAAGCCTAATAAGCGGTCGTGTTTGAATGATGCTGGATAATCTGGATTGTTCTTTGAAATTCACTAAAACCAAGTACACCAACCAGTAGAGCAACTTTTTGTGAACATTTACGTTTATTTTCACTTTTATTAAAAGTTATGCTATTGCGCCTTTAAAAAAATATTTCAAAAATGCATTCTAATCAGTCAAGTGCATTGGGCCTCGCCCATTTTTCTATTTTCTGTTTAGTTCTTTTCTTCTTCCTTGCTAATTATTTACATTTTTCGGGATTATTTTTCAAGTGAGTGACTAATTAATGGTCAAAAGAACATGTTGCCGGTAGTTGGAAGCAATTTTATATCTTAAGCGCTTTGAAATCGTTAGCGCAAGTGAAAAGATATTGATGGTGACTTTCGTTAACACTGGAACGCCCAACGCATGTCCAACTTACACGACGCCCAAGCCTCCCAAAAAAGGTGGAACGGTAACTTCAACTCGCTGGTTCTCGGACATACCTTAATCAATCGGGACGATTCTTGTTTCCAGTGATTTGTAAGAATGTCTAGATGATCCTAAAATTTTGCAGAACTTGATTTGAACAAATCTGTAGCATCGTTCCACCTTTTTTAAAACGACTGCCTCCGCGGAATTTTTTTTTCACGCGAAAAAAAAAAGTTGGAACGATGTTTTTGATCGCAAAAATTACAGATTTGATCAAATTAAGTTCTGCAAAGTTCTAGAATTATCTAGACATCCTTACAAATCACTGGAAAGAAGAATCATCTTGATTGGTTGAGTTATGCCCGAGAACCATTGAGTTGAAGTTACCGTTCCAACTTTTTTGGAGCCTTGGGCGTTGGAATGTTAAGCAGTTAACCTCGGATCTTGCGTGTGGATGTGTGTGCCACCAAAATGATGAGAAATGGTCTCGCAAAATAGAAATTATGATCAAAAGCGCATTAAATTTGATCTTTTTGGCCAGTAAATGGCATAAATTTGCGTGCTTACTCGAGGCGGTGCTGTTGCTGGTAAGTTTATAGCCTAAATAGTATTTTGGAGTTTAAATCGAGCATCAAACTCTTCATATGACGAAGATAGGTGTTTGATTAGAAAGGGTATATTTCCCCTAAATAATTGAAAATCTGTAACTTTTGAAGCCATTTTCTGATCGATCTTCGGCGAAATTGTAGGCATTGATGAGGACTATTTAGAAAAAAAGTAAACGATATTTTTTCCCGATTTAAATAATCGTTTTTTTTTTAACAAAAAATCAACTTCCCGAAATCGATTTTTTTTAATTTATAAATTTTATGATTAAGGGGACATAGACAAAAATATTGAAGACCGGCCCGTGGCTTAATGGCTACGGCTCCCGCCTCATAAGCGGAAGGTTCAGGGTTCGATTCCCGACCGGCCTCCTTGAAATTTTTCGACTGTAATTGAACTTTGAATATGAACATAAAACGCATAGCATCAAGTGGGATTCGAACTCACACCTTTGGATTGGAAGTCGGATGCTCTAGCCATTCTGCCATCAAGGGATCAATGCTCCTTGAGTGAATTAATCCGTAGTGGTGAATTAATGCCACAAGGTCATTTACTATATAATACAACAATCCCTTCCCCAACGATTCCCCTACACACCACACACCATTATAATCTATCAATAACTCGAACCGGTTGGTACGGTATGTCTCCGGCTTCTTCTTCTTCCCCTGATGGTTCTATGAAATGTGGGATCCATTCATAGAATCTGTCTCATGCGGTTAATGCAACGCAGTAGGCCGGGCCGCTTTAATGAGTGTAATACACTTCGGGGGTTCTCGAAAGTACTGCAATCATTAATAATGACAAGAAGGAACTTGAGGCATAATCTAACCATAAGTTCTTCCCGGATGCTTTCTTCGGACTGGCTGCGCTTGTGTTCGATTAGATTAGATTAGATTAGATTAGATAAGAGGACATAGACAAAAATATTGGAACCAAGTTTTTTTGAATTGTGTTTTTTTTTTTTTTGAGAAAAATAAAAATTTATGTCAATTTTTTGTTTAACATCAGTTAAAAATGTAAAATCAAATTTGCAACTGAAAAATACTTCACAGATTTCTTGATAAAGTTCACCGTTTTCAAGATAAAGCCACTTAAAGTTCAATATTAACTGAAATATTCCCGTTTGTTATTTTTTTAAATAGTATTCATGATTGTGCATTACTTTAAAAAAAAATTCCTCAAAAAGTTAAAAAAAATTACAATAAAATTGCCCACAGACCTTTCAATATTTTGCCCATTTGAAATGTTAGCCGTGATTCCATAATTTGCAGAATATTTGTTCGATAGCAACGTCGAACTTTGCCGGCACGAAGGTCTTTCTTATGCCCCGCGTAGCGTTGGGCCCCGGGAATGCACGGACTCGTCACACACACGCACTGACCGGCAGCTTGGGTCGTCACAAGCTGCTACGTCCCAAATTCTTCACGGGAAGTTCCAGATGCTCTTCCACTCGTTCACCAGAGCTGGAAGATGCACAACACAGTTCCAGGAACAACTAAGTCCAGCCAGCAAACCACACCGCAAAACTGGCTAAGTCCCAGCGAAACCGACACTTAGCGTATTTCGGACGCAAAGAAAGAAGCTCGAATTTGGGGTCACTGAACGGTCATCGAACTTTATTGCGAAGTACAGAACGCGACGTGTGTACTGCTCAAGTAGTGTTTTTCAACTGATCTCGTTTATTTCACCCTTTAACCCATCACCTCTATATACAATTATATACACACGATCGTCTCCCGCGTGATCGTTTCTTCTTCTCTCTTATTCCTCTCCCTTCTACGCACACTATCCAACTGGACCATCAGCTGGATGGTTGATCGTTCTTTGCATGTTGTGTACTTAGGTTAGTATCCAATGCATGCATCTTTAGATAGTTAATTCTAGGAAAATTAAGGTAAACTCGAACAATATTTTTTTTCGAAAAGATCATAAAAATCATAAATCATTCACAAATGTTTCATTTTTCAACATTGAAAATTGGACCGTTTTTTCTGTAAGTTTTTTTTTAATTTTTTCTTACTCTTGCTAGTGCCTTAGTTAAAGATATAATTATTCCAAAATAGATTATGATGCAACACACAGCTGAAAGGAACTCCAAAACTCTGTTATGCACTTCAAAATAACTCATTGTATCTTGATTATTCACCAATAAAACCGAACTGAAAATTGAAAATTGGACTGTTAGTTGCTGACCTATTGGCATTAGATAATGTTGGAATGTTTAGATGAGATTTGAATAACCTCATTTTTTCATATCTTTTGTTCGCTGTATTTTGGCAACCAGAGGTCTAATCTTCAATGAGTAAATTTTATTGGAAATTTTATGATCTTCTCGAAAAAAAAATCATTTTTAAGAATGTACACATTATTTTTTAAATCGAAAAACGGGATTTTTTTTTTTTTTGCTTGAATTTAAATTTCAATTGGATATGAAACCGGAGATATTTATCAAAAAATCTGTGTAGTACTTTTCGATTGCAATTTTGATTTTGTGTCAAAACTTGAAATCAATTTTTTTTTTAATAAAATTAATTTTTTTTTTCAAAAAAAAACCTTAAACTTGGCAGTAAAGTTGTTGTCCATGTCTATACTTCTCTATGGCTCTAAAGTTGCGGTTTTTTGTTCCCTAAAACGCACCAAAAAAATAAAAGAATTCGTTTGCTCAGTTTTTCTGTGGTTAAAAATTCATTCAGCTTTGAACATTTAATTTTGCGATTTAAGAAACAAATAACTCATACATGAGTGGTAACTTTTCCAATACAAATTAAATTGCTTTGTTATCCTTAAACAAGTTTTTCAATTTTTTTTTCGGATAATTAGATGTTGATTGCTATGTAATTTTCTTTTCTTTAATTTGGACGAGATGTGGCTTAATGCCGGCTTAGCTGGCTCCAAAATTATTTTTTCTATGTTTTTTTTAGTGAAAACTAAAAGATTAAAAATGCCAATAACTCCCTTTAGAACTAACCAATTGGGGTGCTCTACCCTGCATTTTTCAAGCCCTTTCAGATGCATTTTGAATTTTGAAATTAAATTGAATGTTGCCTGAGTTAAACCATTTTTAAAAAAATTTCACGGTTTTGAACCTTCAAACTTTGTGTCCCGATTTGCCCTACTTCCCGCTAACCTAGAGTGCTCATATTTTGGCCAGATGCTAGTTTTATATGTACAAATAACCCCTGAAAATTTCAGGCAGATTGGTGAGGTCGATGCGAGATGGGTATGCTTTGCTCGTGGACTCGCTCTTACCCACTGAGAATTTTGGCTCGATCTCGAGCCAGATCGACTGGAGGCTCGATCCAAAATTCTCAGTGGGTAAGTGCTAATGACTTTTGACAGGGTTGTCAGATTTTCGAAGGTTTAAGATCGTCAGGAAGGTCTTTCTAAAAATATATAACAAGACGGGTTTTCTTACAAAAAAAAATCCCTATTTACAATCTTCCGAACTTTAGCCAACGTCGTATTTTAAGCATAACTTTTGAAGAACATTAATTTAACTTTAACTTCATAATATAGACTCCAAGACAGATCTATTGAGACCAAAACGGTCTAAATCAGTTCAGCCAGTCCAGAGATAATCGAGTGCATTTTTTGGTGCACGGCCTCACATCCAGACACACGCACAGAAATTTGTTCAGAATTTGATTTTGAGTTGATAGGTATACTTGAAAGTGGGTCTGCGAGGTCGAATTAGGAAGTTCATTTTTCGATCGATTTTATAGCCTTTCCTCAGTAAGGTGAGAAAGGAAAAGCAATAAAAAAAAATGACATTGATTTTAATCGTGGCTCCATCTGCTGTCAAAATTCATCATTTTTTTTAAGTTAAGGTGAAGCCGTTGATCATTTTCGAGGAAAATTGATCATCACTATAAAATATTCTGTATTAAATTCAATTTAACGAATTTCAGCACCAAAAGGAATCAGCATGTGCCAGTTGTTGCCTTTTTGAAGCCACTGAAGGAATTTTTGATCTAAACCAATAGTGCTTCAAAATTTATATAATTTTGTGGCACATTCATTGACGTCCTTTTTGGCAATCATTGATTAATGATGATTTCCATAACTTTACAAGGAATGGAATAATCGTTACCAAAAGGAATCAGCATGTGTTGGGCACTATTCTAAACAACTTGTTGATGGAATTTTGTCAAAATATTGAAAGCGACGCAAAAATTATATCTTTGAACGAAAAATCACGACAATGATGGAAGTCTTCACGTTAACGGTAATTGCATTTACGTTGAACCAGTTAAATAATCAATAATTGAAATAAAAAAAATAATTATTATTTTTTATGAAAACTACGTTTCTTAATTTTTTTATTCATCAATTTCAATCATAAGAATGTATAATATTATATTGCCACTCAATATTTTACAATTTATGAAGGACAGAATGCACAAATCATGAATTTTATACCAATTCTTATTTCGTAATCAATGTGTACATAAATACAAATAAATATTCCGCCTACTTTTTCAGTTTGTATGTTTAATTTCAACGAGGAAGTGATTTATTTTTGGACTTGAAACCGTACCCTTTAACTAGGGCGTCCAATTTTTCCGGGTTTTGAGTTTCCCGGGAAACGAGAAAAATATTTTTCAAATCCCGGGAATTCCCGGGATCCCGGGATTTTTTTTAAAAGTCATAAAATATATGTTTTTTATTACATTCGTTATGTTTTTCAAGCTTACAATCATAGAATTAGCTCAATACTGTTAATTGGTGATAATCTTTACTTCAATCTGACCAAGAACAGCAGTTTTAGTTAGTTTAAAAAACTTTTTTTTTGTTATGCTATGAATTTTTACTGAATCATAATTTTAAATCCAATGTGATTCAAATTATTGCATATTAACAATCATAAAATTCTAATTAATATATTTCTTTATAAGTCAAATAAATATTGATATACCTATGCCGAATATGCTAATGCTTTAAAATTGTTATCGATTACTAAGTATTCAACTGTTCATCTATTTCCACAACCAAATCTTAGTTTCCAGACCAAAAATGATTTTATTTTTCATTTTCGGGAATTCCCGGGACAAAATATCAAAAATCCCGGGATTCGGGAGTTCCCGGTTAAGGGAAAATCCCGGGATTTTTGTCCCGGGAATTCCCGGGATGGACGCACTACATTTAACCCAAAGGTTCTATATTGTGTATAGATGGTGCCCATAAAAATGATAAATAATATACCATTGCATTAGTTGTATGTGGCAACTTAAAAATTGCTTCGAGTTGCCAAAAACGGATATTTTATGTCACTAATGCTTTAAAATTTTTATCAATTACTAAGTATTCGACTGTTCATCTATTTCCACAACCAAATCTGAGTTTTCAGACCAGAAATCGTCTTTTTTTTAATTTCTGGAATTCCCGGAACAAAATATAAAAAAATACCGGTATTCGGGAATTCCCAGTTTAGTTAAAATCCCGGGATTTTTGTCCTGAGAATTCCCGAGATGAAGGCACTAGTAATTTAAATTTTTATTCTTTTTTACAAAACATTATGTTCCTAAAAATGGCTCTCAAAGGGTTAAACCTGTTTCATCGGTACCACGACGATAAAACCTCGTTGGGACATCACCATGTCTTGGTTTTTCTTTGATTTACGACCCAACCAGAGGAAGAGAGTGCGAGCAAATCCACCAGCGAGGATTTTCCAGGAGAAACAACCACCCCCACCACACTAACCACTCATAAAGCTCTACCAGCACCTGAACGTGAAAATTGCTGTGCATCCTGCGGTTCAACCTAGCTTTCACGGAGTGCATTCGCACAAGTGGGGTGTGTGCACACTTTAGCTTTAAACGGGGGGAATTTGTCAATAAGGCTTTCCATTTTTTTTTTTTTAAATAGGAACTTTCAGTTAATTCAATAGTTGAACCAAAAAACAAATCTTCAATTCAAATTCGGTCAAGAGTATTTCTTAGATTTTTCTAGGTCGAGCTCCTTTTTGTTAATTTGAAAAATTGAAAAAGTCTTTTTTGATTGTTTTTTGAATCTAGTACACAAATTGCCAAACCACCCAAGTGGATGCAAGATATCAAAGAATGTGCAAATGACGCTCGGTTTACGAGCGTGCTTCTCCACAATCGTTCACGGTTGCCGGTCGGTCTGCGTCCTTTTTTTCGCAAAGGCTATGGCTGAGGTTGTTTGTTTGATGTTTCCAAAAGTACCCTCCAGCTCAGCATCAGTGCAATCGTTTATTCTAACGATTATAAGATGACTCTTTAGAAGACCGAAGCCATATCAAATGAATGCGTGCTCTTGAGTGGATTATGAGATTAGTTTCCGTTTATGTGATTTCATGAAAAGCTTATTCTAGCTTAAGAATAATGGCATAAGCGGATAAAAAATAATATTTTTTTTTAATTTCCATATAATCCAGTGCAGGATGCATTTCTACGAATAATGCAAAACTAATTTCTGTAAAAATACCCCTCTACATTGTTGCAACTATACTCTATTCTCTAATGATAAGCGACAATTCCACTCTGTCAGCCGTTACTGACAAATGACTTTTCCACCTGCCATCCTGTTTCCGTTAAGCAGCCTTCAACAACCTTCCATGTCCAAGTCCGTGTTCCTGCAGCTAAGCATCGAAAGCTGAAAATAGAATGCAACTGGAGCAAACGACAAAAAACCAGAGTCAACCACTCTGGTGCCACTAATTTGTCCCATCAGCCGTCCACGTGACGTATGAGTACGTTGATTAAAATAGTTTTTGCTTGCAAAGTCTCACCTGACAATTTTTGGTCTTTAGTTGCGATCCTTTTAATGCTTGTTTTTTTTCTGTTGAAAATCTGATTTAAATTGATTGTACTAATAATTTGAATGATATTATATTTTATGAAATTGAAAAATAGTCCCTCTTACCCTACGCCAAACCTCTTCTGTCCATTCGACGGGTCTTTTTTTTCGAGAGTGGTCGTCCTTTTTCTGAACATTTTTTCTTCACTTCAACCCAAACCTCCACCCCCAACGTTCAGTGTTGGGTTCACGTTTTTCATATATGTGCCCTCTCACGTCGTGGGATCTTGTTTTATGCCAAAAGCACCGAAACTGGGCACAGTCACAAAGTGCTCTGACACTTGGCAAAAGTCGTTCCGAAAAAAGGGGGCAGCATACGCTGAAGTGCTAGCCAAAACTTGAAATAAAACGACGCGCGCGCGAAGTCAAACTGAAAGCTGGTACACGCGAGCAGTCATTTTCCAGTGCATTTTTTTGGGAGCTTCCAAGGGGAAGGTGACATTAGTTCGAGCAAGGATATTTTACCATTTGATTTTAGAAAATTGATAGAAACTTTTAAAAAAATAATTAAAAATAAGTAGAAATGCTAAATGTAATAAAAAAATTACATAAACAAAACTAAAGTAAACTGAGACTCATAAAAAGAAACCAACCCTACAATTTCCAGAAACACAACAAAAACACATTCCAGTCGGACCTGGGTTTGGGGAAAACTGGAAAATAAGAATTTGTATGCACGACGGAACGGCTGCGACGAAACATGTGAAGTGTCACTTTCAGTTGTGCAGTTTTGCTTGCTGCCTTTTTTAAGGTATTCCTCCTCAACATTCGGACATATTGTCGTTACACTCAGGAACTTTGAAAAAACTTCGTTAAAAAAGCATTCAAAATGTTGTCAACATTTGTTTTTTATCAAAAATAATTTCCCCGTAAACAATTCTCAAGAATTTTCAAATCGACTTATGGTTTTACCACTTTTTTGACGAACTTTTAATTAATCACAAAAACTTATTTTTGACAAACTTTGATTTGATAAATCTTATGATATATTTATTTACTTGAAAATGTAGTGTTTTTTTAAATGAAGTAGGTAATAAAAATCTTGGTTAAATTACGTCTTTTATGTCAGAGAACAATGTATAATTTAACCTCTGAAAATGGGTAATTTTACCACTTTTATGATGTTATCTCACTTTTTCATCCTTCCAAAATTACACCTTCCAATTTACACAATTTTACTGTGTATGGTGGACGTTTTAATTTGAGCAAGTAATAATTATTTGAATAAATAATGTTATTTTGAAAAAAAAAATCAAAAATACAACAAAAAAACGTAAATAATTTTCAGATGTTAAATAGAATTCCAAATCATACAATTTGTAATTTTTTTTAAAATTGCACCGTTTTTTAGTTGTAGCCATTTTCAAGGTGATTATTCAACAAAATTGTCTTTAAAAATGTTTCAATTTATTAGATTATCGACAGCGTGACGTTCTTTATGGATGAATCCGCCTTTTTAAAATATTTAAGTTTTAAATTTGTATCTTTTTGCCTTTCTTACTAAAGAAAGGTATAGGTTTTACTTTAAGCCTGGACGTCATTTCCAGCTTCGTAAATATGTCGATTCAGCATGAATTTTAATCCGAAAAATCGCTAAAAAAATCACACTGCATCGATTTTCGACGCTCTATCGATTCACCTTGACAGAACTCGTCTATCTCGAACCCTCGAATTTTGAGAAAATAAATTCCGTGGAGGTCGAGTGATGTTCGTATGTGGTAAAATTTTGCTAAATTTTGTGTCGCGCCGTTCTCAGCTCCCATAAATCCGATTTCGATTCTTCTAAATGCAGATGAAAGCTAGTGTGCTGAACCTGGACGAGTTGCCACGCAAATTTCGAATTATCCATCTGTTTTCGGATGCGGCCAGACTTTTCAACAAAATACACAGTTTTCAAATGAAAATATGGTCAATTTTTTTCATTTTCATATCTTTTATTTATCTCAAATATTGCATTTTTCGAGCTCTACAACCTCCCAAATTTTCATCCAGATTCATAATATGGTTCTGGAGTTAGAGCCATTTGATTAACCTACCATAAGAAAAAAAATCCCTAAAAAAAGGTAAAAGCCCACCTGGTGACATTCGCCAACATTTTTCATTTCTGATTTTATCCGAAATTTCTTACTACATTCATAGTACAGACCATGAGTGAGCATCTGAAACAAATTAGACATCGATCGGCAATCCCGATCAATTTTTAGAACGATTTACTTTTTGCCTTTCTTACTAAAGAAAGGTATAGGTTTTACTTTAAGCCTGGACGTCATTTCCAGCTTCGTAAATATGTCGATTCAGCATGAATTTTAATCCGAAAAATCGCTAAAAAATCACACTGCATCGATTTTCGACGCTTCGTCGCCAAGTTGTCAAGTTGAGCTTCGAATACTGGCGCGAGAATGCTGGCGCATATGTTTCGGCTCGACTTATACTCGTTCGTAGTAGCTTGTCTACCGATGTTTCCTTCAACATGTAAGATATCGTAGCTTTTCGGTTTCTTTGCTCTGTCCGTTTTTGCATAACTGTCCAATGTTTATGCAAAAACTTTTTTGACATAGGACATTCATCCGGGTACAAACAATTTGTTTCCCGTGTGCTCCTAAAATCGCCTTTAAGTAGGCTTCATTTTGTCGTGATTTCGTTAGTTTATTTAACAGAGTTCATTGGATTCCAATAGGAGCTTTCGAAGCTTCTAAGCTTTATATCGTTTTCAAAGTTTTCAATGCTCGCGACGCCAATGGCTATCTACCTAAGGTATTGCGATTGAGTGTGTAGTGGTGCGGTTGTAAAAATATCTACCTCTGACTCTCTCACTTTCTTAGACGCTGAATGGCAAGCTTCCCACTGTGCGGTTAACTCGGTTTTGCTTTGCGCCTGCTTTGTTCGGTTTTTGGGCTCGTACCAAAACTAGAAAACCAAAACCGCGGTGTGTGTCGTCACTTGCGCATTGGAAGCTAGCGATGCTAGCGTTTGTCATAAACGCTTGTTTGATTAAGAATTTGTACGATTAAAAATATTCTATTGGTGAAAATTGCGTTTTCAATTTCTTTTAGAAAACACATCATTAATAATACCTTGTTTCACCATAAGATTTTTTGTATCAAGTCGATGTTGTGAATTGAAAGAAGTTATATTCTTCAGTAAGAAAGGCTCTATCTCACCCCTGGTGGGATTAAATCGGGTTTTTTAACTAAAAATGGCTGTAACTTTTGACCCTTACGTCTAAATTGACTTGTTAAAAACACCAAAATATTTTTTTATTTTTTTATGGGTTGCTAAGATGCATTCTCTAAGATTGGTCGTAGAAGGCGTAGATTACGAGAAAAAATGTTGGTGTCTTGAACAAAGTTGCTTGAAATGGCCAACTCCTTTCTAGAAGACGAAAAAAATATCCCAAAAATATTCCTGAAAAGCCAGATTTAAAAAAAATGAGGAAACTCATTCCCACTTAATTTTGCGACCTGGACGACTGTGCAATAGTTGAAAATTGAAAATTGAGGGTCAATTGGGTGGAACTTACAAAAAAACTAATTTTCTCAGCATTTTAAAATATTTTGGATGGCCACCATTTAACTGATTTTACTTAAAAATGGATAAAATTTAAAAGTGAAGTATTTTATCAAACTTTTACAACTTTTTTTTCATAATATGTTTATTATGCCAAAAAACAAAAGGTACACGTTAGCTCAAAATTTTGCACTTTTTGTCTACTAAAACAAAATGATGATGGGGCAGAGTATGTTAATATGGAATTTTACGATGAAAATTATAAAAAAATGGGTTTAATATTTTAAGGGTGTAACTTAACTATTCTGAATGGTCCAAATCATAAATTACAACTTTGCCGAAGATACTTAATCGATCCGAAAATCCCTTCTCGAAGAACAGATTTTCAAATATTTTCAAAGAAACTTCCACTGGAAAGTCCTCAAATTTGTATGGAGGCATCAGGCATGTATGGAAGAAACTAATTATGCAAAATAGCTTATAGCATAAGGAATTTATGAACAAAGTTTCAAACAAATAAATCTAGCAGGATTATTTTAAGAAGTGGTGGAAATGTTTATTTTTTTTTATTTCGCAAAAAAATCCCATTTGTTAAGAAGTCATGTCCCCGCAATAATTTATGTAAACTTGCCAGATTTTGATAAAAAAAATTATTGGTAGAATTTTTAAAGAAAGTTGGCCTTTATTTTTAAGCTAATCATTTTTGGTAAACAAATAAAAAGTAACTTTGCACTGATAAAAAATCAATGCTTAAAATATTTATGCTTCGAATTCTCAGATTTGCTTGCATAGCATACGTGAACTTTATTATCAGAATTTTGGTAAATTTTTTGAACTTAAAGAACCATGTATCTCCATAAAAGGTGGCTATAATTAAAATCTACTGGTTCATATAACCAGGGTTGCCAGGTTGCCTGATAAATCTGGGGATGCCAGATTTTTCAAGTGTCAGCCAGAATAATGATTTGTCACTACCTGTGCCAGGGACCCCGTGGTTGATGTATAGTTTTTATTTCAAGCTACACAACTTGAGGAGTAATTTGCTCGACTCTTTAAACTCTTAAAATTAAAACAATCCCTTTTTATTACAATTAAGATAACTTTACAGTATCAAAGTTTTGTTTAAAAAAAGAAAAGACAACTCATAGTCTTCTCTTAAAAAAAATTATATATTTTCGTACCAAATAGCAAAATAACAAAATAATTAATTTATATTTATTTTTTTCACTCCACTGAGGTAAACTAAAGAAAGCAACACCACCTCCTGTTTGTTTTTTTTTTCGAAAGTGCTTGACACAAGTCGAGCACTTTACAACGTAATTTGCAACACTGTAAAGTTGTTGCACGGTCGAACGACTAGTGAGTTATTTTAGTTGGACCTTGATGGTTTCCATTTTGTTGATGTTGCTGATCAAAAGGTAGGACCAGTTGAAAAATATGTTGCTTTTATTATCAGAAGATAACGTGTTGAATGTAAAGATATTATTTATGCATTTTGCAAGCTCTAATAATAATTCATCATAAATTTCCAAACAACTCTCCAAAATCCATTAGGTTGTTTATTGATTCACAATTGAACTATTTTAAGTCCATAATGGATTGTGTCAATTTTTAATCCGCAAATCTCCAGACAATGACGCTTTCAAAAGCACTCAGCTGAAAAGATTACGATTTTCGCCGCTTCAATGAATTCATTGAAGAGGTCCAGCGCTCAGTAATGGAGCCATCACTGACTGCTGCAAACGAAATCTCAGGGAGGCGAGTTGGGGCGGTTGAGGGGAAATCTGGCAAAATTCCAAACACAAACAAAAACCGGAAACAGGAAGCAGCAGCATGAAGAGGAGGAAAAAAAATCTCATAAAACAATGCTCGCCAAATCGAATCCGACCGTTGTAATCGAATCAATTCATAGTGAATTGTTCGAATTTGTTTTATTTGCAGCCAATTCAATCGAAGCGTTCGGTGGCGAACAAAAAAAAAAGAGTAACGCTTTGTTTGCATAATTTCCCATCATGGCCGCGCTATCGGCGCAGCTTTTGAGCGAATTGATTGTTGCAGCAGCAGCAGTGATTGAGCGCCTTTTTTTGCTTGAACGAAATGAAATGTTAGCCCAGAGGCAGCATGAAAATTCACTTTCTAGAAATTTCTGCTTCATTGATAATGGGGCGAATTATTTTGCATCCTATCTGAGAGGAATAAGGGGAGGCGTAGGTTAATCTCCAATAAATATGTTGGAAATCACCTTGAAAAAAAAATGGGAGGGTATTTGTAAATTCAATAATCCATTTGAGCAATTCTCTAAGATTTCGGACATTCGATTTTTTTATATTTTTTAATCCGACTGAAACTTTTTTGGTGCCATCGGTGTACCCAAAGAAGCCATTTTGCATCATGAGTTTGTCCATATAATTTCCCATACAAATTTGGCAGCTGTCCATACAAAAATGACGTATGGAAATTAAAAAATCTGTAACTTTTGAAGGAATTTTTTATCGATTTGGTGTCTTCGGCAAAGTTGTGAGCTACACTAAAAAAAATGATACACAGTAAAAAAATTGGTGATTTTAAATTTCCTTTTTTATCATTAAAATTTGATTTGCAAATAAACAATTTTTTTTTTGATTTATTTAGGCCGGCTCTGACCAAAGTCGAGGGTGGGGGCAAAAAGATAAAAAAAATAAAAATTGAAATTACAAGTCTAGGTTTCAACATAAGGATGAAAAAAGTGTTTTAAAATGCATTTTACAGGCGTACAGTTGCTTTCCAATAATTAGTTTTGAAAATATCGAGGTATCGACGGATTTTTTTCGCAAAACAAAAACTTTTCGTGAGACTGTACATTGGTATTTCATGAAAATTTGAAATGTTTTCAAAGGAGTTCAAACATGTTGAATATGATTATAAACGCGGGAAATTGCATTTTAACTGGTTTTCAGTTGATTACCAACAGGTCAACTTTGAAGGGGGGGGGGGGACATAAACTTTGAAAAATATTTGCAACGGCCTTAAGGGGACATTAAATTCCAACCATAAAGAAATTTCCAGAACTGGCAAAAAAATCTTTGACCGAATTTGTGAATCAGTACTGATTTCTTCAAAAAATCGAAATATTGGTCGCAAAAAAACAACTTAATTTTATGATGCAAAATCGAATTTGCAATCGAAAAGTACTTCAGTGAAATTTTGATAAAGTGCACCGTTTTCAAGTTAAAGCCATTTGTTGGTAACTTTTTAAGAAAATAGTCGAAGTTTTTAATTTCATTTAAATTAGCGCACATTATTGCCCACTATTTTCTATATTTTGCTTTTTTGAACGTTGGTGATACGATCTTTAGTTGCTGAGATTTTGCCATGCAAAGTTTTAAAAATGTGTTGATGATATTTTTTCACCTAAACAACCAACTATTTTCAAATGTCGATATCTCAGCAACTAATGGTCCGATTTTTAATGTTAAAATACTAAACATTCATGAAATTTTTTCGATCTTTTTGAAAACATTTTTTTTTTTCAAATCAAGAATAACATTTCAAATGGCCAAACATTCAATATAACGCCCTTTTGGGATGTAAGTCTTGATATAAAAAAAATATTGTTATCAAAAAGATCGAAAAATTTCACGAATGTTTCATATTTTAACATTGTAAATAGTTACTGAGATATTGACATAAGGAAATTTTGGGTTGTTTGAGTGAGACTTAGAAAACATCAATTTTCCTTTTTTTAAATCTTTCCATTGCAATAAATATCTCAGCAATTAAGGGTCGTAACAGTAAAGTTCAAAAAATCAAAATAAAGAGAATTTCTCAGCATTTTGAAATATTTTTTCAAAAATGGGCAAACATGGGTGCTTATTTAAAAAAATGAATAACTGCGACTATTTTCAAAAAAGTTACCCGAAAATGGATAAAACTTGAAAACGATGTACTTTTTCAAATTTCAAATGCAAATTTGATTTGACATTCAAAACTAAAATCAAGAAAGTTTTTCAAATTTCTTTCCAAGAATGTTTTTGTTTTCGAAAAATTGGCAAGACAATCAAATATTTTTTGCCAACTTGTGTGGTAGCCCTAAAGATGGCATTTTTTGTCATCTTATACATATCCAAAAATGATACTGTTCAAAAATAATAGTTTTGCCCAGTTTATGTTTTTTTTTCTA
The DNA here is from genome assembly GCF_016801865.2 of Culex pipiens pallens. Lineage (NCBI taxonomy): Eukaryota > Metazoa > Arthropoda > Insecta > Diptera > Culicidae > Culex > Culex pipiens. Next base: position 159,001,402 of record NC_068938.1, read on the forward strand.
AGGAGTGCTAAGACATATCTACAATTTTGTTCAAGACTTCAAATTGATATGAAAATCCATTTTTAAGATTCAGATTATGTAATATGTTAAAAGCCTAGCTGCCAAAATTGTATGGAAACATGTTTGTCTTTCTTAATTTTATCAAAGCAAGCTTCTGAATGAAATGAATGCAGGCCTGCAAAATGTTTCCAACCCAGCGTACACATGAAGCAAACCAAAATGTCAGTTCACTGCTAGCATGTGACTGTAAGCCTACTGTGTCCGTTCAACCACTGCCGCCTGACTCGTGCCGGTCGGCTGCTGGAGAATGAGAGACGTGAAAAAATGAGCTACACTCACTCAATTCGTGTCGTATGACTGAATCGTAAAATCCTCTCTAAACAATATTTTGACTATTTTTAAACAATTGAATGGTTCTAGACTGTGCAAAACACTTAAAACAACCATAACTTATATTCAAAATTACATTTCCACGCCTAAATACTAACTTTTTGTGTAAAAACTTGTTTCTTTATGTGTGTGCGTGCAACGTCGAATAAGCGTTGGTCGACTACTGCCTCGCATTGCAGCTGCTCAGTGAGCTAGGGCACTCACGACTGAGTCGGGTTTGTTTATGTCACGGTTTTGCGGTTCAGTGAATGGGTCTGAAACAATCGTGTATGCGTCGCCGATTTTCGGGTCAGGACCCCTGACATTTTCAGCTCTGATGGCAAGGCATCAGCGTGAAAGTTCACTAAGCCTAGTTATATCCTAATAAGCCATTTTGCATCACTTATTCCACTGCTAAAGTCTCCATATAAATTCAGTGCCTGTCCAAAGAGAAGTGCTTTGGAAAAAATCCAAAATCCAAACCATTAGAAGGGATTTTCTAAAAAAAACTTTTTGGTTAAAATTACACATTAGATTTTTTTTATCATTTTTGCTATGTTTTAGTGGACCAAACGAGCTACAGTGCATGACGGACGTAACGTTGAGACAAATTTTGCTTTACAAAAAAAATTGGAGAAAAATCTGGTTTTGATTGTTAATTCTTGTGGTTCCCAGAAAATAATTTCAAATAGTTGGATAAATTCTCTTATTTTTTTGACATTAAAAATTAGACGTTTGATTCCTAAGATATTTCCATGCAATGAAGTGTTGCCAAATTAGCCCTTTTTTCAAACGACGATATCTTGAAAACAACTACAAAGCTAAGTAGTAAGCTGCGTGTAAAAGTGTTGGGTGTAAAATAAATATTGCCGGGACCGTGGTGTAAGGGTAAGCGTGGTTGCCTCTCACCCAGTCGGCCTGGGTTCGATCCCAGAAGGTCCCGGTGGCATTTTTCGAGACGAGATTTGTCTGATCACGCCTTCCGTCGGACGGGAAGTAAATGTTGGCCCCGGACTAACCTAAAAAGGTTAAGTCGTTAGCTCAGTCCAGGTGTAGGAGTCGTCTCCCTGGGTCCTGTCTCGGTGAAGTCGCTGGTAGGCAGTTGGACTAACAATCCAAAGGTCGTCAGTTCGAATCCCGTGATGGATGGAAGCTAAGGTGTAAAAAGAGGTTTGCAATCGCCTCAACAATCAAGCTTTCTAGTTTTGAGTAGGAATCTCGTAATCGAGAACGCCAAGGCAATGCTGTAGAGCGAATAATCTTGTTTTTTTTTTTGCAATTTTATGTAATTTTACGCCCAGAAATATGTAGCTCATCAGTATGGGAAACCTACTTGATCGAAATGTTTAGCTGATATATGCGTTTTTCCTTACAGCTTTTTATCGGTCTGATGGCCGAGTGGGCTAAGGCGCCAGTCCTTACTGTTGGTGCTGGGTTTGAATCCCGTCGATTGCAACTTTTTTTGTGTTTGCAAAAATTGTGCATGCAGTGTGTGACATTAAGTGTTTATTTTGACGAACCATCGGATTTTTTTCTGTGTTGCTTCCACTTTACTTAAGTTGGAATAGGGTTTCGCCCCATGATATGAACAAAATCGTCGAGGCCCTTGAATTTATAGTTTCTTTTTAACCAAAATTGGAACATTTAAAAGAATCAAAAAGTGAGTTGAATTTGTGGATGCTATCAATAAAAAAAGGAGTTTTTTCAAATTATCCAATATAAAATCGAAAAATGTCCTTTTCTGACAAAATCTTTGAATAAATCTACATGAACTTTCATCAGTAATAAAATTCAAATAACTAATTTCAAACATCCCCTTTATCACCTAGCACAACAACACTTCCCATCCATTTCTCAGTGCAGTACAAATCGATGTCAGCAGCATGACTTTCCAACTCCAGCTCTCCAACAAGTTGCCCCGAAGGATAGCAGCGTGTAGGTCCTGGTATCGGTCAGCGTCCCGGCAAACGGGAAAATAATTCCTTATTAAATCCGAAGGCACTCGACCTGGTGGTGTTGCTGGCCACGGGCAACCCAGCCATCCCCCGGCTAGTGTGCTCAGCGATTGTGCTAAATGATGAAGCATTATTAGAGTGCCACTCAGTCATTCTGCATAAAGGCCACTTCACATGCTGCATGAGACTCTGTGTGTGACTTTGGATCGGAAGGCAGCAGCAGTAGGGATAGCACTGCAGTGATGCCAGATTGTACGTGATCGATAAGAATAGTTTCGCGCCGGCAGCTGGGTAGTTTCGTTGGGACACACCCGTTGGGGATCCAGGGAACAGCATATGCATTGTAACGAGAACGAGATGAAGAATGCCATTTGCTCGACGCCTGGAACTGAAACTGCAACGCCAGTTCAGCGGAAAAAGGGTTGCCGTTGTTCTTTGGAGACCTGGACAAGATGGGCTTGTGAATATACGGAAAAAATGTGCTTAAAATTTATAAATAAATGTTCACCAGCATTGACAAATGCTAATTTTCTGTAGTCTGCTTGAAACCAATCAACATTTCAAATATATGCCAACACGTCACAACTCGTACGAAAAACGCTCACGGTGGATGATAGTTGGAACAACTGTGCGAATTGGCCAATCCCCCGGAATCACACTCACGCAGTCACGGGATCCGCCGGAATGAGCCTGTCATGACGGGGAAAGAAATTCCTCGCGGGTGAAAAATGACGATAACACGATGCTCCTTCTGCTAGCCAGCAGCGATGTGCACCTCCCCCTGTGAGAGTGGGAACTGGTCCATAATCAAGTGTTGCAGCACTTTTGCTGTGGATGATTCATGGCAAGTACAAAGGCGTTAATCACCCAATTCCAATTACTGGGTGCACTGTCCGGAGCGAGATTTTCGGGAAGGAGTTGTGTAATCGTGTACTGTCCCTGATCGCATAAATGTCTTATATGCATTGTAATCACTTTTGAGTTATTGATGCAGTTTGGTTTGAAATCGTGTGCTCTTTCAAAAGAGCATATAACATCCAGTACTTTGTTCTAGAAACCACGAGGAAATCCATTTTTTCGCGAGAACTTAACACAGAGTCTTATGTATGGGATAAACTTTAAATGCGTTTTTCTCAGCTTGCTGTTTTTGCATATGGGACATTTATGCGAACATGGGCAGTGTAGTCATTTAAATTTGAAATTAAATTAAGGTTTAACTTGTTTAACTTGTGGGTTCCATAAATTTTTATTTCAACAAAGGCTGACCTTTCTGTAAATTGAAACAACAACATTATTTGATAGCAACACTGTCTTAAACTAAACAAATTTTCAAGACCGATTGTTGAAAATATGGTACAAACCTGTACAGACCTTTTCCACCATTCTTTACATCATGAGATAATGAAAAACAATCCGAATTTATTGCCAGGTTTTTTGAATATTTAAATTTTAATCAAATTCAATTTCCATATTGAGCACGCCGATTTCGCCAGAATCAGCATCTTTTAACTTTCTCCGCCACCAACGACCACTAAAGTAATAATACCAGCGAGTAGTCTACATCCAGTGGGCCCGATTTTCCACAATTGGCATCCGGGCGTCAATAATTCAGAGCATCCACCGGTGTTGGTATCGGCGTTGTTTTGGATTTCGGCCCGTCGAATGGAGTGTTAATTTTTGGCTCATTTCGAATTCCATCAGTCGGATCTGGGCCGGCTTTGCACCGCCAACTGTAAACACTCCCAAATACCGTCTAAAGGTAAGTTTCGACACTTCCGGAGTCGTGATCCGTGATTTTGTAGGAGCCAAGCAGCCGGATTAAATGTATTATGCAAATCGATTTGAATGTTTAGTGAAAACTTGTCGGCAGAATTGGCTGCTTTTTTATGCATGAGTTTCAAATCAGCTCTCACATTATGTTGGCATTAAGTTTTTGTATGAAATAAAATTATTAAAACTGAACTAAAAATCTTTTTTGAGTACTTCTCAGACTTCTAACTTCTCAGACTTCTAACTACTCAGACTTCTTACTTCTCAGACTTCTTACTTCTCAGACTTCTTACTTCTCAGACTTCTTACTTCTCAGACTTCTTACTTCTCAGACTTCTTACTTCTCAGACTTCTTACTTCTCAGACTTCTTACTTCTCAGACTTCTTACTTCTCAGACTTCTTACTTCTCAGACTTCTTACTTCTCAGACTTCTTACTTCTCAGACTTCTTACTTCTCAGACTTCTTACTTCTCAGACTTCTTACTTCTCAGACTTCTTACTTCTCAGACTTCTTACTTCTCAGACTTCTTACTTCTCAGACTTCTTACTTCTCAGACTTCTTACTTCTCAGACTTCTTACTTCTCAGACTTCTTACTTCTCAGACTTCTTACTTCTCAGACTTCTTACTTCTCAGACTTCTTACTTCTCAGACTTCTTACTTCTCAGACTTCTTACTTCTCAGACTTCTTACTTCTCAGACTTCTTACTTCTCAGACTTCTTACTTCTCAGACTTCTTACTTCTCAGACTTCTTACTTCTCAGACTTCTTACTTCTCAGACTTCTTACTTCTCAGACTTCTTACTTCTCAGACTTCTTACTTCTTACTTCTTACTTCTTACTTCTTACTTCTTACTTCTTACTTCTTACTTCTTACTTCTTACTTCTTACTTCTTACTTCTTACTTCTTACTTCTTACTTCTTACTTCTTACTTCTTACTTCTTACTTCTTACTTCTTACTTCTTACTTCTTACTTCTTACTTCTTACTTCTTACTTCTTACTTCTTACTTCTTACTTCTTACTTCTTACTTCTTACTTCTTACTTCTTACTTCTTACTTCTTACTTCTTACTTCTTACTTCTTACTTCTTACTTCTTACTTCTTACTTCTTACTTCTTACTTCTTACTTCTTACTTCTTACTTCTTACTTCTTACTTCTTACTTCTTACTTCTTACTTCTTACTTCTTACTTCTTACTTCTTACTTCTTACTTCTTACTTCTTACTTCTTACTTCTTACTTCTTACTTCTTACTTCTTACTTCTTACTTCTTACTTCTTACTTCTTACTTCTTACTTCTTACTTCTTACTTCTTACTTCTTATTTCTTACTTCTTACTTCTTACTTCTTACTTCTTACTTCTTACTTCTTACTTCTTACTTCTTACTTCTTACTTCTTACTTCTTACTTCTAATCTATCAGCCAAAACCAACATTAAAACCACTAAGTCGTAACAGCCTCCCCAAAACCCCGATAAACCTCTGTTAAAACCCAAACGGACCTCCGCGAAAAGGTTGTCATGGCTTATTTATAAAACCAACATAGGAGTTCAAGGCTTTACAACAGAATTCTAACAACATCCTTAAAGCCTTGATAAAACCATTGTTAAAACCAAGTCAGGAGTTAAGGAAAAATGTCGTCTTCAAACATCTTATGCCAAATAGGTTTTATTTTGGCATAAAATAAGTCTTTGTTTTGCCAAATGATAAAATCTGGAGTTTTTTTTAAAGGTCCATTAAACCAAATTTCCAGTTTTTGCTTTTTGGGGGTTTTTGAACCCGCCTTGAATCGGGGGTATTAAAAAACACTCAAAAAGCAAAAACTGAAAACTTGGTTTATTAAACCTTTAAAAAAAACAAAACTCCAGAAATTGAGATGGTTTTAAAAATGATAAATAATAGATATTGGAGGTTATCAAATAATTTGAAAGCTTATTTCTTGAAATTGGTGGCTCAAATTCAGCTGCGGTTAAAATTTTATTGATAAATGTAGGGGAAAAGAGCCACAAAAATAACTCGCTTCATAAGAAATCATTATTTGTAATAATAGTTTTTTATGTTAATAAATATTCTATTGCAATTCTTAGAAAAAAATTCAAATTATTTATAAACATCTTTCGCTATATTAATTTTATCAGAAATTTATGCTGAATTGTTTTCGTCAAATTTAAATCTAATTTCCCAGTTCTCTATTTTTTCAACCAAAATGGCGGTCAATCACATTCAATAAGAACACGTGTTTAGCGCCATATTTATGCACTGCTAATTGGCCGCGTTAAAAGCTTTTTCAGGAGCTTGTGGTTTTATATTAAGCTTTTTGCATGCCTAATGGGACTTGACAGCTAAAACACGCTTGGTTTTAAAGAAGCATGCGAAAAAACTGTTTGGCATGACATTGCCATAGGGTTTTCAAGACTCTCTTAAAACTTTCATAAAACCTTATTGAAAGCCATTTAGCTTTTATTGTCGCATGGTTTTATGTCCGAGGCATTAAACCCGAGCCACGTAGCCCAGTGGTAACGCTTCCGTCTCGTAAGCGGTAGATCGGGGTTCAAATCCCGGCTCGGACCAACACAACTGGTGACCTTTTCCCTTCTGGAATCGATTGCTTAGTAAAGGGAAGGTAGTGTATCGTCACAAACTGGACCTTATCACGACACCTTAGGGAGGCAACCTATGGAATGTTAACATTAACCTTAACATGTTAACATTAAGTTGAGAATGAAACTGCCACTGAATCCGCTTTGTAAATGCCGGCCCCGATACTCTTCAAGGGTGTTCCCCTCAGGAACTGGGAAAGATTTACTTTTTTTTTTACATTAAACCCTGTTAGAACCTTTTAATATGCTCTTGCTTATTGGTTGCGGTGATACCCAAATAAAACTAGTAAGCAATTAAGATGCTACCATCAAACCTTAATAAAACTAGGTGATGGCTAGTTGGTTTAAAAGTGTTTCTTGGGTAATCCTGCTCTAAAAACGATTTTTTTTATTGGAAACTCGTAGATCCACCTTCATGTATACATATCGACTCAATCGAAAACTGATCAAATGTTTATATTACTTAAGTGATATTTATGTACCTTTTATTTCAAATTTAAAAAATAATTAAAATTTGTGTCCAAACCCAACATATATCCCAATGTTGGTAAAAAATGAAGAAGGCTCCATCCACATAGGTAGATTATGTTAGTTTTTTTATGAAATAAGATTTGAAAAGGTCCTACAATCCATGGGTTTTCCTATTTTCATAGGACCTTTTCAAATTAAATTCTAAAATTGTAAGTGGATACAGAACAAGACAATTCTGACATTGCATTCAGTACAAAATCCTTCGCTTCAACACAAAACTCATTCCATTCCCATCCTTCAAAAGTCTGCTACATTTTGCCTCAAAATTTCACCAATAGATTGCATTTCGTCTGCATTCCATCCATCCATTCCGACAGTACAGTCCTGCCAGTGTCTCATCGGGCTCGTCTGCTGCCTGATTACTGTGTGTCCTCGAGACGTGGTGGAGCCATACTCCATCTTGCCTCCGCCCGAAAAAGCCATTTCGAGTGATTTCGAGACGGGCAAAAAACGCCTCACTTTCTCATAAAAACCGAGCCCGGCCGGGCTGGAATTGCTCTCGTGTGAGTCTATTTTGAACACGATCCACCCTTCCGAATGAGAACATGAATCTTTCGAAATGTGGAAAAACACGTGGCACGTCAGGCAGAAGCAGACGGACATAGTTTGCCACAAATTTTGGGGCCAACACACAGTCGAAAGCATCCTCTGGCTGGCGAACATGAACTCTTGCAGTTGGGGGTGGCGTTCCGGACGAGGACGACGGGCCAGAATTTAATTCCGGCCGGGGTCGTATTACACAGCCGGTGGTTCCTGACTAGTTCTGCTTGTTTTTTTTTTTTGTGGAAGTCTACAGTGTCTGTCCAGAAGTAGGTAGTAGGTTCATCGAGTGTCGTACTTTATGGCGAAATTTGAACCATGTTGGGAAAAATATACATCAATCAAATATCATTTCCGAAGCTACTTGACAAACACAAGACGTATTGCAAATGAGCCTACATTTCAACATTTCACAAAGTTTCCTTTTAACAAGAAGTCAAACTTCACAATAAACTTTTTTTTCTCTATTTTATACAACACCACATACCAAAAAGAGCTCACATGCAGTTCATGAAAAATTGCTAGCAATCGCAAGAATCATGAAACCATTTCAATAATGAGTGAAGCATTACAATCCTTCATCATTCTTATGAACTGTAATTTGAACTGAAACGTGTGGCAGGCACGCGAGCTTTCTTTTTCCCATTTCTGTAAGTTTTCAACCATAAATTAAGTTGTAAATCGGATTAGGGCCGGCAGGTGAGAAGGGACTATTTCACCCACGGAAATTGCAGGTTATGTTCATTTGTGGATTTTTTTCAGTGCAGTTCAGCAATATAACTGATTTTCGGACAATAACTTCGGATACTTGAAACCAATCTTGTGACAGTTCCCAGACATAAAACAAACACTTACTTTAAGCTTCAACATCCCCAACAAACAATCATCCGAGCAAATAATTGCTTTCGAGAAATGAATTTGCCCCCAAAAACCCCTTCTCAAATAATCGTCAATTCTTTCCACTCTCAGTATGATGTGTATAAAAAACCAGTTCATGGAACACGGATTTTCATATCCCATCATATCATCCAGCTATAGGTGTCTAAGGCTAAAGCTGAGCAGATCGACATGGCAGCTCAGAATGATGTTTTCACCACGACGACGACGATTCCGATGCCAAAAGTGGCCCGGCTGCCTGGAGGACCTACAATTTCGAACGATTTGCATCGGAATAGATAAGCAGCTTTAGGCCCCCCGCATAAGTTGGGAAGGCTTTCAATGTTCCGGTGCGATAGGTCCAAGCAAGAATGCCTTCATGTTTTCAGGGGGAGTGTGGGGTGAAATGGTTGAAATAGTTACGAATGCAATTTGAGGGAATAGTTATCATAAACAATTCTGTCATAGATAAATAAAATCTAATACTTCTGGTGTGGTTCATTTTTTACTTACTCGAGTTTCAATCATGAATTGAATTCAACACTAAAACGACTGTGTTTCAAAATAATTCCACCAGGAAAATAAAATTAAGTTTGATTGAATTTGGATGCTGAGGTCCCAAGTTATAATAACAATTGTTTACGGTAGTCGAGCTTGTACGTGTGTCAAACCAGAAATCGCTTTGGTCAGTTATCTCACTTACATCAATTTTCAGGCTGTGTCAAGATAGCACGACAAGTTTGAAACTTCTTTCATATCAAAAGCAACAACAATGCACGGACTGTTTCGTTTTTAAAATATCTCGGTTTATTAAAAATTTCTGGATTGAAATCGAATTTCGGGGATCTGTAAAGTTAAAAAAATGAGGCATTGTCAGCTGCACAAAATGGCGTTCTTTACTCAATTTGAGTCAAAATGCACGTGCGACAAGTTAGCACGACAGCGACGAAATGCATGGCAAAGAACGAATAAAGTATAAAGAGAAAAAGATCAAGACATAGCTTCGAATGGGCAAAAGATCGAAACAAATTTTTTTTTGTATAAAAATATTTGAATTCAAACTATTTTAAAAACGCTTTTTCAAGATCTTCCCAAGTTGAAATAATGAAAAAGCCTATGAAAATATACAAAAATAACTGAAACAAGAATATATTTTGACGAATGAATTGAGATAAAAAACACCTAAAAATTATTTAAATTAGCAACAATTATTAACTTTGAAAGCATATATAATATTTTGCAATAAGTAAAAATTCAATCAATTAAGTTTTTTTTCCCACAGCTCTGTTAAAGGGTAGGGAAATGAACAAATAAAATGAACAATATTTCAAATTTAAAACCATATTTTCAAAATTTTTAAACAGAAATCGAAACATTTTTTGAATATTACAACAATGTCGTAAAACGGCAAATCATAATAAAATTAAAAAAAAAAATCTGTACCTTTTTTATTTCCAATTTATACAAAGTGTACTCTATTTCATTAAAAATGAAAAATAAAACGTTGAACAATGTATATCAAATATTTAATAATATATTATAGATATTTTTTTTCAATGACATTTGACACTTTGCATTATGATGCAAGCTTTAGTTTTTTTTAAGAAGTGAGCAATTCTCTGAGATTTTGGTCATTTGATTTTTTTTGTATTTTTTAATACGTCTGAAACTTTTTTGGTGCCTTCGGTATGCCATTTTGAATCATTAGTTTGTCCATATAATTTTCGATAAAAATTTGGCAGCTGTCGATATAAAAATGATTTATGAAAATTCAAAAATCTGTATCTGAAGGAATTTTTTGATCGAATTGGTGTCTTCGTCAAAGTTGTAGGTATGGGTAAGGACTGCACTACATCTCAGCAAATAATGGTTCGATTTTCGATGTAAAAAAATGAAACTTTCATGAAATTTTCCAATCTTTTCGATAACAAAATTTTATTTTTTTAAATCAAGACTACCATTTCAAAAGGGCGTCCCTTCTGAAATGTTAGTCTTGATTTAAAAAAAATCGGACAAAGATTATATGGACAAACTAATGATGCAAAATTGCTTCTTTGGGCATACCGAAGGCTCCAAAAAAATTTCAGCCTGATTAAAAAAATATAGAAAATAAAAAAATACCGATTTCGTAGTGAATTGCTCTTCTTTAAGAACATCCTAAGTTAAAATATTGAAAAAAAACTTGGAAAAAAGTACCAAAATTAATGCAACCATAATATGTTTAAACGATTTTTTTGGAAAAAAAACGAAAAATTACAGAAGCATCAATTATATATTTTGAATGAACAAAAAACATATTGAAACTAGGTAAAATCAAGAAAAATTGTCATGAAGCTGGTATAAATTATACTATTTTTTTCCATGGCTCAGTGGAGGTTAGGAAGGATGAGAAAAAAACTAAATTTCAAACATGATTTTAATATTTTTATGCCTCTGTGTCAGTTATTAAAATCAATATTTTAAAATTTAACATTTATTTTTTTTAATATTTTAAAACGGTTAAATAACTTTTTCACCAACGAAATAATTTAAATAGATAAGTATTAACTCAGAATTATTCGGATATTTATTTTTTCAGAAACTGCTTATAATTTAAAGAATGTTAAAGTCATATAAATTTGACAGAAATAGTTTTTTTAAGTGAGTTAAAAAAATATGTTTTTGCAATTCCGTCGTAAAACTACATACTTTTCCTGTCATTCTTGAACGACGAAAAAGCCTACTTTTCTGTACCAAAAATAACAGAATCGAATAGCAACACTTTTCAAAATAAATGCTAAAAAGTTCTACTTTTCAGCACTCAAACTTTTCAGCACTTGTTTTGAAAAGTAACACTTTTCATTTTTTTTTGATTTAAACGATTTATTGACAAACTACATGAAAATTTGACATAAAATTTCACTGCCACTGAAATCAAGTCCGTCCCATATGTAATTTCGTCAATTTTAAGTTAATGATGTAGTCGGGTTCAAAATCATCTGAACTATCAGAAAAACTAATAAAATTTAGTAGTTTATTCTAGAAAACCGTAGAAAATTCACTTTTTCGAAAAATTCTAACTTTTAACCTTATGGGCGGGACAAAATTGACTTGCGTTTTTCTCGGCTTACTGTTTTTACATATGGGACGGACACGATTAGAGCGGCAGTTCACTCAGTGTGTGTTTATTGGAATTGCAAAAAATGTTGTATGAAACTCGTTGCAAAACTTAATTTTTTCAGCACTCCCCGAGCAGACGGAAATAACGTGGGAATAACATTTTTTGTTATTTGAAAATACTAGGCCAATAACATTTTATGTTATTTATAACAAGATTTGTTATTCGCCGTTATGATTTTTTTGTTATTGGATTGTTATTGTAATAACAGACTAATAACATTTTGCGTTATTCTTCGAACAAATCTTTGTTATTCTTTTTTGTTATTTTAACAACTAATCCGATCATCCCAATAACAGTTGGAGTTATTCTTCCATAACAAAAAATGTTATTCCCAAGTTGTTTTGACTTTCAACCATTATCTGACAAATAACATATTTGGTTATGATAACATAAACTGTTATTAGACTCTTATGCAATAATGGATTTTACAAGAATATTCCATAACATTTTTTGTTATTTTAACAGTATTTGTTATTGAAATGGCATGAATTTTGTTATTACCGTCTGCCCGGGTCTTCGTATTTATCCAACTCGGTGAACCTCGTTGGATAAATGTACGACTCGTACTGAAAAAATCCTCTTTTTGCAACTTGTTGCATAAACTACTATTTTAACTCAGTTATTTTGTCACAAAACTTTATGAGCATGTTCCAAAGAATGGAAGAAAATACTAAAAATTGACGAAAACATTTTTAGAACAAGTATAAATTAAATTGAACTAAAATTACGTTTAAAATGTTTGAATGAATTTTGAATCTAACATAAAAAATAAAAATATAAAAATAAAATAATAAAAAAAAATATCATTGAAAAATGCATTAGAAATAATTATTTAAAAAAATCAAAGATTAAAAAAAACTTTAAAAATGAATTATAGATACAGTCTACACTCGATTATCGGAAGGCGGATAATCGAATCATGAAAAAACCGTTTTCAAATTTTTGATTGTAGACCACGCAACTCCGCCACGAGATATCAAAAAATTAACCTCGGTTTCGTGAGCTTTGACACAGACTGTAGAGGGGTTTTCACTACTTTTTTCCGATATCGTGTGAGCTAGCAGAGAATGATCCTGATGAAAATTACAAAATTATTTGAATATTGGCAGCTCTTTTGTTAAATTTTTTTTTTTTTTTATTATACGCCTAACTTCTTAGATTGCTTGAAAGTGCTCAAAACTAAAAAAAAAACATTAATAAATCCAAAATTTAAAAAATCAATGGCCATCATACCTCGACCAGAACCTTCTCCGGTAGAACCCAACATGGAAATGGCTGCATGTCGAGAGATCTTCCACCCGTTCCGATGGCAAATTTCTTCCAAGAAGCCACTTTGTATGCCATTCTAGGCCTTCTTCAGGGCACTCTCCCTCTCCTACTCCATCGATACGGTATGCCCTGCATGTAGAGAATTATAAAATTATGGAAATCGAGGGTCACTCGTAAAACTAAGTCGACAGGCCGGAAGCTTCGAACAGCAACGTTGTGTTGCGGAGTAGTGTGGGCCACAAAGTTTAAGCTTTCATTATTTTTTGATTGCTTTATCAGAGACAGAGTTTGCAGCAGGAGAAGCAGAACGGATCCTCTTGGGGGCGACGACATGAATCCTCAAACAAACTTGTAAGTTTGCTTTTATTGATACCGTTGTGGGATGTTGCCACCACTCCAGCAGGGATTTCAACAAGTTCCACTTGGATACGACTTTCACAATGTGCAATCACAGGCTTGGGCAAAAGGATTTTCTTTTCGGTGAGTTATGAATCGAGTCAGTTTCCATGGGCACTCTGACAAGAGCCACACAATTTATACGAAAGCCGGCAGGCAGGCAGGTTCGATTTATTCCTTTTCCTAGCCCTCTCCCCCCTCTAATTAATTGCTCACAGTAGAAATGAATGACTCTCCAAAGAGTCATTTAGAAAATAAGGCTCACCTCGGCCAATCATGATTGCTTCGTATCAATTTGTGGCCACCCGGAAGAGCCCCCCTGGAAAGGCTTTTCTACTAGAACATAGTTGTTTCTGTATCGGGGCATACACTTTCGCACATATATTTTCTAGTGTCTGGAATTTGTTACAGTTAATGCTGGCAAATGTCTCCCCGGTGGGGTGTTGTGGGTTAAGAGGTTTTAGAATGCCTGTTTTTTTTCGTAGGATAAATTATGGGGGACAAATTTAAATATACTGGGTAGGTGCTTGCTAGTATCACCTAGGGGTTGGGTTTTGTTAGTTTTAAACGCTTTGATTGTGGAATGTGGATCCAATATCAAATTAATCATACATACGTTGTGTACCCATCTTTTTCTGATAAGTCCAAAAAAATATCTGTACTACAATAAAAAAAAACCCTTTGTTCAATTTTTGATCAGAAATCACTTAGAGTGTTCGTATTCAGGACTCTAAAAATTGCTAAACTGCGAAATTTGATTTATTAAAATTAACAACATCAAGTGGCTGTTCCTCCAGTAAACGCCACCTTTAGTTAAACACCTCTTTCACGGAGTTACCAGCACCTACATACTACCAAAATCACTAAACTCGCTGCTGGCGCATTCTAAAAACGGCCAAAGTTTTCGTTTTATCTTAATTGAACTTGTGTTGTGTGTTCTACCGCTCCAACTTCCATCCAGGGATTTGGCAATCGAATCGCTCCACACGCGCGGCGCGGTAATTAGAAGCGGAGAAAGCTGGAAGCAGTTTCCACCGACTTGTACCTGTAAATTGGCTGCGATTGTACTAATGAATACAAACAGTTTTAGCTATTAGCGGGTGGGCGTAGTTTGGTGGGGAAGCCACACAGTCATGATGAGTTTTGGCAGCTTGAATTGGTGAGTCGTTTATTTTAGGATGTTTGTTGTTTGAAAATAGATTTGTTCAGTTTTTTGTCTTTTGGTATATGTTCTTCTTTTGTTTTATTGTTTTATTGTTTTGTTGTTTTGTTGTTTTGTTGTTTTGTTGTTTTGTTGTTTTGTTGTTTTGTTGTTTTGTTGTTTTGTTGTTTTGTTGTTTTGTTGTTTTGTTGTTTTGTTGTTTTGTTGTTTTGTTGTTTTGTTGTTTTGTTGTTTTGTTGTTTTGTTGTTTTGTTGTTTTGTTGTTTTGTTGTTTTGTTGTTTTGTTGTTTTGTTGTTTTGTTGTTTTGTTGTTTTGTTGTTTTGTTGTTTTGTTGTTTTGTTGTTTTGTTGTTTTGTTGTTTTGTTGTTTTGTTGTTTTGTTGTTTTGTTGTTTTGTTGTTTTGTTGTTTTGTTGTTTTGTTGTTTTGTTGTTTTGTTGTTTTGTTGTTTTGTTGTTTTGTTGTTTTATTGTTTTATTGTTTTGTTGTTTTGTTGTTTTGTTGTTTTGTTGTTTTGTTGTTTTGTTGTTTTGTTGTTTTATTGTTTTGTTGTTTTGTTGTTTTGTTGTTTTGTTGTTTTGTTGTTTTGTTGTTTTGTTGTTTTGTTGTTTTGTTGTTTTGTTGTTTTGTTGTTTTGTTGTTTTGTTGTTTTGTTGTTTTGTTGTTTTGTTGTTTTGTTGTTTTGTTGTTTTGTTGTTTTGTTGTTTTGTTGTTTTGTTGTTTTGTTGTTTTGTTGTTTTGTTGTTTTGTTGTTTTGTTGTTTTGTTGTTTTGTTGTTTTGTTGTTTTGTTGTTTTGTTGTTTTGTTGTTTTGTTGTTTTGTTGTTTTGTTGTTTTGTTGTTTTGTTGTTTTGTTGTTTTGTTGTTTTGTTGTTTTGTTGTTTTGTTGTTTTGTTGTTTTGTTGTTTTGTTGTTTTGTTGTTTTGTTGTTTTGTTGTTTTGTTGTTTTGTTGTTTTGTTGTTTTGTTGTTTTGTTGTTTTGTTGTTTTGTTGTTTTGTTGTTTTGTTGTTTTGTTGTTTTGTTGTTTTGTTGTTTTGTTGTTTTGTTGTTTTGTTGTTTTGTTGTTTTGTTGTTTTGTTGTTTTGTTGTTTTGTTGTTTTGTTGTTTTGTTGTTTTGTTGTTTTGTTGTTTTGTTGTTTTGTTGTTTTGTTGTTTTGTTGTTTTGTTGTTTTGTTGTTTTGTTGTTTTGTTGTTTTGTTGTTTTGTTGTTTTGTTGTTTTGTTGTTTTGTTGTTTTGTTGTTTTGTTGTTTTGTTGTTTTGTTGTTTTGTTGTTTTGTTGTTTTGTTGTTTTGTTGTTTTGTTGTTTTGTTGTTTTGTTGTTTTGTTGTTTTGTTGTTTTGTTGTTTTGTTGTTTTGTTGTTTTGTTGTTTTGTTGTTTTGTTGTTTTGTTGTTTTGTTGTTTTGTTGTTTTGTTGTTTTGTTGTTTTGTTGTTTTGTTGTTTTGTTGTTTTGTTGTTTTGTTGTTTTGTTGTTTTGTTGTTTTGTTGTTTTGTTGTTTTGTTGTTTTGTTGTTTTGTTGTTTTGTTGTTTTGTTGTTTTGTTGTTTTGTTGTTTTGTTGTTTTGTTGTTTTGTTGTTTTGTTGTTTTGTTGTTTTGTTGTTTTGTTGTTTTGTTGTTTTGTTGTTTTGTTGTTTTGTTGTTTTGTTGTTTTGTTGTTTTGTTGTTTCTGTTCTTCTGTTCTTCTGTTCTTCTGTTCTTCTGTTCTTCTGTTCTTCTGTTCTTCTGTTCTTCTGTTCTTCTGTTCTTCTGTTCTTCTGTTCTTCTGTTCTTCTGTTCTTCTGTTCTTCTGTTCTTCTGTTCTTCTGTTCTTCTGTTCTTCTGTTCTTCTGTTCTTCTGTTCTTCTGTTCTTCTGTTCTTCTGTTCTTCTGTTCTTCTGTTCTTCTGTTCTTCTGTTCTTCTGTTCTTCTGTTCTTCTGTTCTTCTGTTCTTCTGTTCTTCTGTTCTTCTGTTCTTCTGTTCTTCTGTTCTTCTGTTCTTCTGTTCTTCTGTTCTTCTGTTCTTCTGTTCTTCTGTTCTTCTGTTCTTCTGTTGATGATGATGATGATGGCCCTCCACTAACCCCCGCCCATGGGATTACATGAAGTTTATTTATCTTGTTAGATATTTTTGTAATTTAACTGTGTTTTTGATTCATTATTTATGTATTTATTCTCTTGTTTTAAACCATGCGCGTCCATCAAAAAACCTTTATTTCTTTAACATTGCATTGAACAGGGACCATCTGGGTATTGAGATTATTTCCCCCCCGCCCCATCTCACACACATATGAGTCCATTCAAGGGTTTTACCGCGCCCAGAGTCGCGTTGCTTTTGTTAAATTTGTCATATGAGGCCCAGAGACGTTTGTTCTCGTGTACCCAAAGAGACGTGTACCGTTATACGGATGCCGACTGTCATAACGTGCCTCCTTCACAGCAACCCTCTAGGGATTTAACACACGTGCAATGATTCACTCATCATCATCTGGAACAAAAAGTTCATTGACATACACATAACACTTCACATACGCGGCCCAGAGACGTTTGTTCTCGTGTACCCAAAGAGACGTGTGCCGTTATACGGATGCCGACTGTCATAACGTGCCTCCTTCACAGCAACCCTCTAGGGATTTAACACACGTGAACTTCACAAATTAACATTATTCTTAACGAAACACAAACAATGCCGTTTAAACACATTAAAATTGTCCTCATTTTTTACTTCACTTGGCAAATTGTTGTATAATTTTATGCCCTTATAATATAAAGAGTTCTGCGAAGATGCAAGTAAGAACGAAGCAGTTCTTATTTCATCTGCAAACCGAGTTCTATGTGAATGTATGTCTCGTCCCCTTTTTATCCTTTCATTCAAATACTCTGGAGCTTGGCCTTTTGCAATTTTGTGCACCAACATTAATGTCAAAAACGTTACTCTTTGTCTCACTGATAGCCACTGCAGTGTTTCCAGCATAACTCGCCTAGGTGTCCTTCTGTTGCATTTGAGAATCAATCTCATCACTTTGTTTTGTAGTTTTTGCAGTCTATTCATTTGTTGTTCATTTGCCAGATACACAATTGAGGGACAAAAATCGAAATGGGGAGATATCAACGCTTTGTACAAAAATATTAAGCTCCACTGTGACAATTCCTTCGACAATCTACACAAAACACCAAACTTCTTCGCTATTTTCTTCACTATGTGGTCAATATGCTGCTTAAAACTCAGTTTATCATCTATCAACACGCCAAGGTATTTGATTTCCGTGACTCGTTCTACAACTTCTCCAGAAATGTTCACATCATTCCAATGATCATTCACTGCTTTGTTGGCTATTATCATGCACTTTGTTTTCGAGACGTTTAGTTTTAGTTTCTTATGTTTAAGCCAGTTGGACAGATTACACAGATCACAGTTGAGTTTTTGAATAGCAGCAAAAGCATTGTCGGAAGAAATAAATATCACAGTATCGTCAGCAAAAAGGTTTATATCACAGTATTTGAGCACTCTTTTCAGGTCATTGATGTACAGAATGAACAGGATTGGGCCAAGTACACTGCCTTGTGGGACACCAAACTTGGTTTCTAGCGGACTAGATATCACAGAGTTGAATTTCGTTTTTTGGCTTCTAGTTTCCAGGTACGACGAGAACCATTCAAGTGTTTTTTCCTTCAAACCGTACTTGGCGAGGACTTTTATGAGCTTTTCCCGAGATATTGTTTCAAACGCACGTTTTAGGTCGAGAAACACTGCGATAACTTTAGATTTCTTTTCTAATTCGTCTTTCCATTTAGCTAAAATGAGGTTCAACGCAGTTTCACACGAATGGTTCCTTCTATACCCCGATTGTTCTGGCACTAACAAATTGTTACTCGTGATATAGTTCAACAACTGTTCTTTCACAATCAGTTCCAAAGTTTTTTCATAAATAGGGAGCATGTTTATTGGTCTAAATTCAGTTGATTTGGTCGTTCCTGGAACCTTTTCTATTGGCACAATAACTGATTCCTTCCATGAACCCGGCATTACACCCGAGGCCAAGGACGAGTTTATCACTTCGAGCAGAAACTCTCCCACAACATCAAACGAATCTTTTAACACACGTGAACTGATTTCGTCCGAACCTGACTTGGTTTCCAAAGACAACACAACGGAGCGCAATTTTTCCAAAGTTATTGTTGAGAAACATTTCAACTCTGCTTCTGTGAATGAGCCATTCAACGCACTTGGTTCTGCAACATCCTCAATTGAACTACTTATTTCTTCAATGCTATCCACAAAGTACGAGTTGAACTTGTCCGCTATTTGACTTTCTTCTCGGATATCTGTACCATCAAAGTTCACACAGTTTGATGGTGCTTGTTCCGGTTTTATCAATCGTTTCAAAATTCTCCAAAGTTCTTTGGTGTTGTTTTTGTTCTGTTCTATCGAGCGCTGTATGAACACTTTCTTCTCTCGTCTGAGGGCACAGGAGTATTCATTGCGGATCACTTTATAAGAAGTCCATTCACACTTCCCTTCGAGGTAATGTTGGTATCGTTTATCACGCCTTCTTTTCATTTCCATTAACTCAACTGTGTACCACTTGTTCGATTTTCTCGTTTTCACAAACTTTACAACTACCAACATTCCGACGCACTGGCGAATCACCTGAACCAGACAGTTTGCTTGCTCGTGGATATTTTCAGCAGATCTTACAGCTGCCATTTTTCCTCTCAGCAAGCTCAATAAAGCACCCCGTGAATAATTCTTCCAACATTTTATCTTCACTACCGTTTCTTCACATGCATCGGTCTCGTTCGGAAAGGACAAACAAAGAGTCTCATGGTCAGATATTTTAAAATCATTGACAACACAAACATTGATATCACAGTTCGAGAAAACTAAATCTATCATCGTTTGACTAGAGCGAGCTATTCTGGTGTACTGATTCACATGTTGCTTAAGTCCCACAGCTTCAGTTACTAGCTTCAAGTTTTGTGAATCTGTTGCATTTGACCAATCCATGTTAAAATCTCCTGCTAAAATATTTTGCTTCGACAGATCCAAGAACTCTTCAAGCCACTCATCTTCTAAGATGTTTAGGAACACTGAATCACTTTCACTGGGTGAATGGTACACCACACCAAAGCGTCCGGGTTTCATTCCCTTGCGAACTTCAATAGCGAGAAGCCAGTTTTTCCCCTTTTGACTATTTATCAAGCTACTGTAACCAACACTCGAATGGACATAGATTAACACTCCCCCGGTGTGCCGCGAGGACGAGTAGCAGTTTAACTGCGTGTAACCTCTAATATTGAACTGATCACTTTCCATTTCTCGTATCACGTGTGTTTCGGTAATTAAGGCCAGCTTTGGTTTCACAGATTCGATCAACAACTTCACTTCTACAAAATTTGCTGACAAACCACCACAATTAAGGCAAATCACTGGATATCTCCCTGATGGAACTGGTTGCTATTGATCGTGTTCAATTTGCTGACGTTTTCTCGCGACTAGTCTTTTGTAAATGGCACATTCATGACTGAACGCAAAGTGGTCAATGCTTAAGTTCAGCTTTCGAGACTTGTTCATCCGTTCACAGTTTATGCACTTCGCCCGCTCAGATGTACACTCTGCTGTTCTATGCTGTCCAGTACACTTAGCACACACCTCATTTCCTTTGCACTCTGTACTTTTGTGTCCATAGTTACAACATTTGAAGCAACGAATTATTCCGAAACACTCTATCACTCTGCAACGTTCCCAGCCTAAGTTCACTCGTTCGGCTTCTAGCATGATCTCATGTGAAGTTGCATCCACTTCTAACACATAAGTGTACGAAATGTACCCAGCTGCATTTTCCCTCTGGTATTTAGTGATCAGTTTCAGCTCCATCTCTTCTAACAACTCGTTCTGGTCGACCAAACTCTCCTTTAATTCACTTTCACTTAATTCATCTTCTACGCCAACGATTTTCAATCGCGGTTTCTTGGGTTTGGGAACTGACACTTCGTACTTTTCACCGAATTTTTCCTGCACTGATTTAATCACTGACTCAACTTGATCAGCTTGCTTAACACCCAAAATCACCGATCCACCGTTTCCTTCTCGCACTAAACTGATATTGTTGGTTGTTCTATCGATCTGGCTACGCAATTCTTGTTTTGTTTCACGAGTGGTTTGATCAGCTTTCGGTTTCACAATGATTACACTATCGGTTTTCTTTTTTGGCGTTTCATTGATGGTTTTTTCTCCATTTTTCACAACCGTTGTGAACAGCGGTTTATTCTTTGCGGCTAACTGATCACTTTGCTCACTATCTGCATTCTTGCCATTTTTTGTTTGAGATCGCAGAATGCGACCACTTGCAGCATCCACTGTTTTTCCTTTTTTTTCTTCAGACCATTGATTGATTTGATTTTTAAAAGCTTCCATCCTTTTTTCCTCTGATTTGTTTTGATCTTCACACATTTTTGCAAACATGTTAGACATGTCACTTTTAATTTTTTCAGCTATGTTTTCTTCCATTTTTTGCAATTTTTCATCGATATCGTTTTTTATTTTTTCCATGTTTTTCATAATTTCATTGCATTTTTCAAGCACACAGTTGTAGCTCGTTTGGGTCTTGCGGCAACCGTGGCACAAATATTTTATTCCAATGTTTGTTGAAATGGCCTTGAAACCGTGTTTATCCACTTCTCCACAGCAATTCAAGTGCGTTATTTTGCCGCAAGATCCAAAACACATCACTTTTTCTTGTTCTTCCTTGATAGCTTTGCTACACACAGTACATGAGCAGTTCTCTAGGATTTCGGTCATTCGATTTTTTTTGTATTTTTTAATCCGACTGAAACTTTTTTGGTGCCTTCGGTATGCCCAAAGAAGCCATTTTGCATCATTAGTTTGTCCATATAATTTTCCATACAAATTCGGCAGCTGTCCATACAAAAATGATGTATGAAAATTCAAAAATCTGTATCTTTTGAAGGAATTTTTTGATCGATTTGGTGTCTTCGGCAAAGTTGTAGGTATGGATACGGACTACACTGGAAAAAAATAATACACGGTAAAAAAAATTTGGTGATTTTTTTATTTAACTTTTTATCACTAAAACTTGATTTACAAAAAAACACTATTTTTAATTTTTTTTATTTTTTGATATGTTTTAGAAGGCATAAAATGCCAACTTTTCAGAAATTTCCAGGTTGTGCAAAAAATCACTGACCGAGTTATGAATTTTTTAATCAATACTGATTTTTTCAAAAAATCGAAATTTTGGTCGTAAAAATTTTTCAACTTCATTTTTCGATGTAAAATCAAATTTGCAATCAAAAAGTACTTTACTGAAATTTTGATAAAGTGCACCGTTTTCAAGTTATAGCCATATTTAAGTGACTTTTTTGAAAATAGTCGCAGTTTTTCATTTTTTTAAATTAGTGCACATGTTTGCCCAGTTTTGAAAAAAATATTTTTGAAAAGCTGAGAAAATTCTCTATATTTTGCTTATTTGGACTTTGTTGATACGACCTTTAGTTGCTGAGATATTGCAATGCAAAGGTTTAAAAACAGGAAAATTGATGTTTTCTAAGTTTCACCCAAACAACCCACCATTTTCTATCGTCAATATCTCAGCAACTAATGGTCCGATTTTCAATGTTAATATATGAAACATTTGTGAAATTTTCCGATCTCTTCGAAAAAAATATTTTTGGAATTTTCAAATCAAGACTAACATTTCACAAAGGCCAAACATTCAATATTACGCCCTTTTAAAATGTTTGTCTTGATTTGAAAATTCCAAAAATATTTTTTTCGAAAAGATCGGAAAATTTCACAATTGTTTCATATATTAACATTGAAAATCGGACCATTAGTTGCTGAGATATTGACGATAGAAAATGGTGGGTTGTTTGGGTGAAACTTAGAAAACATCAATTTTCCTGTTTTTAAACCTTTGCATTGCAATATCTCAGCAACTAAAGGTCGTATCAACATAGTCCGAATAAGCAAAATATAGAGAATTTTCTCAGCTTTTCAAAAATATTTTTTTCAAAACTGGGCAAACATGTGCACTAATTTAAAAAAATGAAAAACTGCGACTATTTTCAAAAAAGTCACTTAAATATGGCTATAACTTGAAAACGGTGCACTTTATCAAAATTTTAGTAAAGTACTTTTTGATTGCAAATTTGATTTTACATCGAAAAATGAAGTTGAAAAATTTTTACGACCAAAATTTCGATTTTTTGAAAAAATCAGTATTGATTAAAAAATTCATAACTCGGTCAGTGATTTTTTGCACAACCTGGAAATTTCTGAAAAGTTGGCATTTTATGTCTTCTAAAACATATCAAAAAATAAAAAAAATTAAAAATAGTGTTTTTTTGTAAATCAAGTTTTAGTAATAAAAAGTTAAATAAAAAAATCACCAAATTTTTTTTTTACCGTGTATTATTTTTTCCAGTGTAGTCCGTATCCATACCTACAACTTTGCCGAAGACACCAAATCGATCAAAAAATTCCTTCAAAAGATACAGATATTTGAATTTTCATACATCATTTTTGTATGGACAGCTGCCGAATTTGTATGGAAAAATATATGGACAAACTAATGATACAAAATGGCTTCTTTGGGCATACCGAAGGCACCAAAAAAGTTTCAGCCGGATTAAAAAATACAAAAATTAAAATTGAAGAAAAAAGACCGATTTCGTAGAGAATTGCTCACATGGCACAGCCAACGACATCTCGCGGTGTGCCTCGACCCGTAGGTCGCGTGTACACAAGTGAATAAACTATTTTGACTTAGCTTCGATTTTCAGGATTTTTCCTCAAGAATAACTTCACAAATTCTCCACTCATCGAAAATCCAACTTCACTAGCAGAAAGTATTCGCGATAATCTTTCGCTAGCATCAAATTTCTTTCACTTGGGAAACTTTTGACACGGATAAAAATCACATTAAAGTTTAAGAAAACTGAGCGCGATACGTTCTTTCAACTCGCTCGACACAGTGTGTTCTTCTGTTCTTCTGTTCTTCTGTTCTTCTGTTCTTCTGTTCTTCTGTTCTTCTGTTCTTCTGTTCTTCTGTTCTTCTGTTCTTCTGTTCTTCTGTTCTTCTGTTCTTCTGTTCTTCTGTTCTTCTGTTCTTCTGTTCTTCTGGTTTCTTGTTTTCTGAAATGTTTTGTTTTCGTTTTTTTACCTTTTAAAGTTGCTGTCTAGTTTTTATTCATTTTCATGTTTTTGTTTGTTTTCAGTTTCATATTTTCAGTGCGTTTCTTTCCTAATTAAACAACAATTATGCACATAATTCATCAGCCATCTGCATAATAATTCAGCCCCCTCCGACTCCCATAATTCAAATCAACATTTTGTTATGTACCTATTCAAGCTGAAGACCAGCTTCTAATGATAATTCTGTTTTCATGCTTGGCATACGGGCACGACAATTTGACAATCCTTTGCTTTGATCAAGCATGCACTCCAGGCCGGACCACACACATCCCGAAGCATAAAACCGGATTCATCAGACTTTCGTCTGGAGAAGAGAAAAGTCCGCACTCGTTTCCTATTCACAAGGATGCATAGAGGCATAAAATAGGCTCAGCTTGTTTGATCAGAGCTTTTCCATCCGTCGTTCGTTGGTCCGAGCGAGTCCGATTTGAGCCCCCGGAAAAGGACGTCATCATCGTACGGACAGATCCTGATGAGCAAACGGTTCTGAGGTTGAAGTTGAAGATTTTCAAGTGCAAAGTACATATTATTTTCCTCGTTTCGAGCGGATTTAAAGATTGTTGTGTGTAAATTTTGCCCTCGTTCCGATTACACAATGTAGCAAACTGAATTTATCCAGATCTTGATTGAATGCAACTCTTCTTAATTGTTCAACTGTTCGATTACAAAGTATCGAAGAGTTGGTAAACATGTCCTCTTTACTCCACTTTCTGTAAATAATAACGTTTTGTTACATTGTGTTTGAGCAACAGACAATTTTTGCATGATGCAAAAAGCTGCATAAATCGTTCGACAATGCACTGCATTTGCGGTAAGTTCCATACACGTTTGCTTGACACTAGAGACGTTCTGTGAGTAAGACCACGTGGTTTGTTGAACAAGTACACGTGTGTACACACACACTCACCCGGAGAAGAGCCTCTTGTCGACACTAGTCCTGTTGCGTTCGCACTCGTCCTGCTGTTGCAGCACACAATTCACGGACGAGGACGACACTTGGGAATAACAAGAGTCTTGCTGTGTGCACATTCTGATGCAACCTCCGTCACCATCGTCGTAATCTCCGCACCCCCGCCGTTGCAATTCAATTTCACACTTGGTTTAATGATTTCCAAGGCGAATCGTTTTCGAGTTTTGTGTCGTGCCGGGAACCTCTCTCTCTCTCACACACGGTGGGCTGGGGTGAATCGGGACGATGGAACTTTTATGCATATGATGAGCTATGTAGCAGCAGTCAACAGTGAAAAATCTGATGCAACCACGATTTACTTCAAGTAAGCCGTGATGAACATGTGCGTCGTCGGTGGTAGTCGACGTAAACGGATTACCACCGACACCACTGGTTGGGGAGTTTTAAAAGTCTTTTTTTAACACTTCAACTCCCAAGGCTAAAAAAAAAGTTGGAACGGTAACTGTTAATTACGGATGCTGACCGATGCAGTGAAGCACAAACGAACTACAAAAACAACACTCATTTATCAAAATTACACAATAATATCACTGCACCAGGTCCAGTCTGTGGACTAGGGTCTTCGCAACGACGGTCTAACTCGTCAAATTTAGCTACTGAACATGACCAGCTGATCGATGGGAATTAGCATAAAAAGCTCGGACAGGCGAACTATTGTCTTTGCCTAATCCGACGACGATCAGCTGGTTGAGTCCAGCAGCAGGCATTGCACTATGGGTTGAATTCGGTGGTCAAAATTCTGGAAAGCAGATCAATGTGTTTTGAACAGGACCTTCAACACGCTAATACTCTGGATACCAACTCACACGAAATCGGGAAAAGTTGCCCCGACCCCTCTTCGATTTGTGTGAAACTTTGTCCCAATGGGTAACTTTTGTCCCTGATCACGAATCCGAGGTCCGTTTTTTGATATCTCATGAGGGAGGGGCGGTACGACCCCTTCAATTTTTGAACATGCGAAAAAGAGGTGTTTTT
The DNA here is from genome assembly GCF_016801865.2 of Culex pipiens pallens. Classification (NCBI taxonomy): domain Eukaryota; kingdom Metazoa; phylum Arthropoda; class Insecta; order Diptera; family Culicidae; genus Culex; species Culex pipiens. The sequence goes on from NC_068938.1 coordinate 159,027,168, forward strand.
CAATAATTTGCAGCCTGAAACGGTGATGAGATAGTCATTTGGTGTCAAAGGGACTTTTACGTACAATTAGACGCCTGATTTAATGGCGTACTCAGAATTCCGAAAAAAAACGTTTCTTCATCGAAAAAAACACTTTGAAAAGTTTTAAAATTCCTCCCATTTTCCGTTACTCGACCGTATTTTTTTTTTTTTTTGAAAATGTCATTTTAAGAGCGAGTTTTTCACCAATGTGTAACAGGTCGTATCGAGGTGCTCCGATTTGGATGAAACTTTCAGCGTTTATTTGTCTATACATGAGATGAACTCATGTCAAATATGAGCCCTCTACGACAAAGGGAAGTGGGGTAAAATGGGCTTTGAAGTTTGAGGTCCAAAAAACCTAAAAAATCTTAAAATTGCTCGCATTTCCGTAAAACTTCATCAATTCCAACTCTCTTAGATGCATTCGAAAGGTCTTTTAAAGTACTTCAAAATGTGCCATAGACATCCAGGATTGGTTGGACTTTTTCTCTTAGCTTTTGCAAATTACTGTCAAAAATTGTTTTTTTTTAAACCTTAATTTCTTTTTGCAACAGCCTCCAACACCCATACTCCCATAGGTCAAAAGATAGGTAATTACATGGACTATAAGCCTATGGTATTAACTTTTTGGCCAATCGCAGTTTTTCTCATAGTTTTTCGATTTTTATAGAACAAACATTTTACAACGTTAGTTTTTGGCCGGTAGGCCGCCATAGCGGCACTTTTTAGTCCAGGGGTGCTCAAAGTTTTTGGATGCCGGGCCAAATTTAAAGCTCAAATGAGCTTGCGGGTCAAATGTATAAAAAAGTAATTTAAAAAAAAATAAATAACTTCTTTTTAATTTAAAAGGCAAAAAACTGAAAAAAAAAAAACGGAATCGACGTAACACCTTATAATGTGGCCCTCTTAAACCTTGCGGTTTCGTCAACGGATCCACAGGCGTGTATCGTTCTTTTTGCGACAAGACTCCGCCTCCCGGGTCTCCTAAGTGTGAAGGTATGGGCACGGGGAGAGGGCACCGAATACCTATATTTACACTTAGAATTTTTTTGCGTCCGCCCCGGGATTCGAACCGGCGACCTCTGGATTGTGAGTCCAGTGCGCGGTCTGATTGATCCACACAGGCAGACAAGGCAAAAAACTACATCTATTAATTGAAGTTTTGAGAATTTGCTGTTACTTTTTGAACATTTCCAGACTTTTTTTTGTTAGGTCTTATAAACATATGAAACACAATAGCTTATAGGACCTTTAAAAAAACTCTAGATTTTCGTTATTTAAAAAATAAAAGACAGTTTTCCATCAGTTTTATTGCTTTTTTTTGTATTTTTCAAATACCTAAACAACTTTGCAATAAAAAAAAATTGAAAATGTATTTTTTTCAAAAATGTATTTAAGATTGGACGAAAATAAAAATTTAAGCGAATTTTCTTTCGCTCTAGATTTCTAGATATTTTTGAGTAAACCCGAACATGCTCAAATTGAAAATAAACGCAAAGGTATGAATTTTAAATTGATTTCAGCTGATTGCACATTATTTTTAATTGAAATTTGTAAGTTTGCCTGAAAAAATATTTTTGTCTCTGATTTTTCGAGCCGGGGAAGAGTTGGTTGAAAAAGGCTTTGAAAAATATTTGCAACAGTCTCATTCCTCTGATTTTAACATTTAGTCTGCCTGAATGAGATGGTAGCCAATCAGATTCGTTGTCCAACTGTCAGTAGTTCAAACCCCGAGATGGAAGATTTCTTAGTGCTAAATAAGTAAATAAGGCTCAGTCCATAAAAAGGGTCATTAAGACTGCTTAATTAATATGTAATACTTATTTTTTAACCATGATTACATTTTTTTTACTTTAGTCAAATTTAAACATTTCATATACATTTCCAAAAATGTTTATTGAAAATTTTGATATTTACTAATTTTATTCATATTGTAACGTGTGAAATTGTTTTAAATTAGAAAGATTCATGAAAATTAACAATAATATAAAATTAAAAAAAACACATAAGTTAAAAATAACCCTTCATTTTGAGAAGTATACAATCACGGTTTATTTTCAATTAACGGGCCATTTTACATGATCATTCAAAATTGGTCCGCGGGCCACAAAAAATCACTTCGCGGGCCACGTTTGGCCCGCGGGCCATACTTTGGTCACCCCTGTTTTAGTCTCAATTTTGTCATATTCGGAATCCTCGAACAATTTCACGTAAGTTAGAAGTATTGGAGTTGTAAATTTGATTGGAAAAATTGCCATTGAGAATGAATTAAAATATTTTTTAACAATTTGTTTAATTAGGGGTAAAACAGGTTTTCGCCTACTTGATACTGCATTTGACGTATTGATTACAGGGTAAATAAGATCTATTTCTTTTTTCAAAAATGTTTTATTTAATTATTTATTAAATCAAATTTACAACTCCAATACTTATAACATACGTCAAATTGTCCGAGGATTTCGAATATGACAAAATTGAGAGCAAAAAGTGCCGCTATGGCGGCCTACCGGCCAAAAACTAACGTTGTAAAATGTTTGTTCTAGAAAAATCGAAAAACTATGAGAAAAACTGCGATTGGCCAAAAAGTTAATACCATAGGCTTATAGTCCATGTAATTACCTATCTTTTGACCTATGGGAGTATGGGTGTTGGAGGCTGTTGCAAAAAGATATTAAGGTTTAAAAAAAAAACAATTTTTGACAGTAATTTGCAAAAGCTAAGAGAAAAAGTCCAACCAATCCTGGATGTCTATGGCACATTTTGAAGTACTTTAAAAGACCTTTCGAATGCATCTAAGAGAGTTGGAATTGATGAAGTTTTACGGAAATGCGAGCAATTTAAAGATTTTTTAGGTTTTTTGGACCTAAAACTTCAAAGCCCATTTTACCCCACTTCCCTTTGTCGTAGAGGGCTCATATTTGGCATGAGTTCATCTCATGTATAGACAAATAAACGCTGAAAGTTTCATCCAAATCGGAGCACCTCGATACGACCTCTAGAACAAACCGAGCAATATTTACAAATACTGCATCTTAAGGTAAACCAAATGTACTTTTTGAATCTACATTGACCCAGAAGGGTCATTTTTTTTTATTAGGAACAAAATTTGTCATTTTAAAATTTCGTGTTTTTTCTAACTTTGCAGGGTTATTTTTTAGAGTGTAATAATGTTCTACAAAGTTGTAGAGCAGACAATTACAATTTTTTTTCATTTTTTTTTGTAAAAATAGCCTAAAATGTTCCAAAAGGCTCACGAAAAAATTAGGATGGAGTACTCTCCTATAGAAAAAACAAACATCTGTTTTTTTAAAGTGCTCTAAACGTCAAAATTTTCAAAAACCCAATGCGGGAATCGATTTTCCAAACAATTTTACATAACAATCTCATTATTGACCATTATCCTAAGTCCAGTCCTTGTGAAGTTACAGCGGTTTTAAAAATAAAAATGTTGAAATAAATAATATTTTTTGTGGTTTTTGGCAATTTCTATACAACAGACTTGATTTGTCAGTCTTGAAAATATTTTTACCGAAAAGTTCGTTCAATTTCCCATAAGTTTGCCTTGACAGCATTTCAATTTGAAGTAAGGGCTCACAGATATAAAATTTATCACATTGATCGTACTTGAAACAGATTTTTTTTCTGTGTGGTTCAGTTGATGGTAGTAAAACGAGTTATATCGAAAAGTGGTCAAAGACAAACTTATGGGAAGTTGGACGAGCTTTTCTGTAAAAATATTTTAAAGACTGAAAAATCAGAAATTGTTTTGTAGCAAACCAAAAAACCAATGTTTTATTACTTTTTTTAAAAACCGCTGTAACTCCACAAGGATTAGTCTTAGGACAGTGGTCAATATTGAGACTTTAATGTACCGCATTCGGTTCTTACACATTGTGACGTTAAGAGCACTTTTAAAAAAAACAAACAGATTCAGTGAATGATTTTAGTATTTTTTCAGGAGAGTTGCTCCAGCCTGCATTTTTTGTGAGTCTTTTTGTATCATCTCAGGCCATGTTCACAAAAATTTTAAACGAAAAAAAAATCATGGGCTCACCTTCAAATTTGGCTTTTAAACCTTAAAAAAAAAAACTCATAGAAGTGGCGTGTATTTTCTTTCAGTGTATTTTTTTCAGAAAGCCCGTCCAATTTCCTGCAAGTTTGTCTTTTTGATACGATGCGACGGATTCGAGTTACAGCAATTTTTAAATTACGAAGTACAGCAATATTTGAACAACTCACGCCCTTTTGAAATGTGATTTTCAAGTGAAACTGGCTCCATAAACGTAAAAGTGGCTTATATTAGCGTAGGAAAACATGTCTACAAAGTTTTATTGAAATCGGAGAGGGTCGAGTAAAAAGTATCTAAAAAAAAATCATGTTTTGAGCTGGAAAAAATTATCCTTTAAGACTTAATTTAAATGCTTTCCTAAAATTTCCGAAAACAAATCTAGAAGGAAGAAAACCTTCCCCATTCAAGAACTGCAGTGAAAAGATCGATCAACGATTTGCATAGATAAGGCATAGCTTAATTCAAGCGATTTCTAAAACTGTCCAAATTTCCACTTTGTGTACCACGTCGCTTCTCTTTCTGCTGGGAAAGGGCATCCCCGTTGACAAAAACGATAATCTCTCAGTGTGTATGTGTGAAAAGGCTCAAATCTGACGAACGATTGTTTTGTGCAGTTGGCCAAACAAAAATATGCAAATAAAATTATCACTACCACCCTCATATGCCTGGGTGGTCCCACAAATGCAAATGCATCATGCCACCCGACATGAGTTTTGGATACGATTTGGACTCTAAAACGAGGCTAATCTCTGTGACCAAATGAACGAAATGGGAACGATGACAGAGTTTTCATGCCGGGTTCATTGGTATGAATTGTTATGATGATGATGGTGATTGATGATAATTCGGTGAAAGGGGATTTTCAGAAATTGTCATCATTGTAGACTTGGCTTGTTAAATTTTGAATGTTACTAGTTTGACAAAAGTTACCCATTCCCAAATTACACATAATTTTGTTCATAGATATAAACATTCTTAACATAAGTTTTACGTTCAAGCAAACTTTTCCTTAACCGATCATTATCCCAAGAAAATTATGACAAAAGTATGCAAATATTCGCGAAAAGTGGGTCGCAAGCCACCATCTTTTCGATCAAGTGAAACTATCACCCTCGAAGTCGTCGCCGTTTTCTCAACAACCGCCCTGGAGCTGCGCTTCTGTTCAGTTTGATGGTTTATTTTTCAAATGGAACTTTTTCCATTTCGGAGCGAAAAAACTTTAGCGAAAAATAAATAATTCAGCCATCGGTTTACTCAACGAGCTGCATCCTTATATCTCGAGCTAAGTACACTAACGGCGAGTATAGTTTAAGCGGCAGCAAAATGCACAGGATCAGAATACCAAGAACAATAAATTTAATTCTCAAAGTTTGGCGCGATGGCGATAAAGCAAAAGAAGGGGGAGTGCGCTCCGCAATTAAGTTTATTGGGCGAACCTTTATTTTCCTTTCTTGTGCTGATCGGCGAAGCTAGAAAACTAAGAAAAGTCGCACCTTCTTCTGTATAACGCACAGACCACTTGAATATAGTGAGGTAGGTCGGGGAAAAGACACTTGGATCGCACTTGAGATCGCCTACAGTCGATTTGTTATGTTCTACTAAAAACAAAAAACAAAAAACAAAAAACAAAAAACAAAAAACAAAAAACAAAAAACAAAAAACAAAAAACAAAAAACAAAAAACAAAAAACAAAAAACAAAAAACAAAAAACAAAAAACAAAAAACAAAAAACAAAAAACAAAAAACAAAAAACAAAAAACAAAAAACAAAAAACAAAAAACAAAAAACAAAAAACAAAAAACAAAAAACAAAAAACAAAAAACAAAAAACAAAAAACAAAAAACAAAAAACAAAAAACAAAAAACAAAAAACAAAAAACAAAAAACAAAAAACAAAAAACAAAAAACAAAAAACAAAAAACAAAAAACAAAAAAACAAAAAAACAAAAAACAAAAAACAAAAAACAAAAAACAAAAAACAAAAAACAAAAAAACAAAAAAACAAAAAACAAAAAACAAAAAACAAAAAACAAAAAACAAAAAACAAAAAACAAAAAACAAAAAACAAAAAACAAAAAACAAAAAACAAAAAACAAAAAACAAAAAACAAAAAACAAAAAACAAAAAACAAAAAACAAAAAACAAAAAACAAAAAACAAAAAACAAAAAACAAAAAACAAAAAACAAAAAACAAAAAACAAAAAACAAAAAACAAAAAACAAAAAACAAAAAACAAAAAACAAAAAACAAAAAACAAAAAACAAAAAACAAAAAACAAAAAACAAAAAACAAAAAACAAAAAACAAAAAACAAAAAACAAAAAACAAAAAACAAAAAACAAAAAACAAAAAACAAAAAACAAAAAACAAAAAACAAAAAACAAAAAACAAAAAACAAAAAACAAAAAACAAAAAACAAAAAACAAAAAACAAAAAACAAAAAACAAAAAACAAAAAACAAAAAACAAAAAACAAAAAACAAAAAACAAAAAACAAAAAACAAAAAACAAAAAACAAAAAACAAAAAACAAAAAACAAAAAACAAAAAACAAAAAACAAAAAACAAAAAACAAAAAACAAAAAACAAAAAACAAAAAACAAAAAACAAAAAACAAAAAACAAAAAACAAAAAACAAAAAACAAAAAACAAAAAACAAAAAACAAAAAACAAAAAACAAAAAACAAAAAACAAAAAACAAAAAACAAAAAACAAAAAACAAAAAACAAAAAACAAAAAACAAAAAACTAAAAACTAAAAACAAAAAACAAAAAACAAAAAACAAAAAACAAAAAACAAAAAACAAAAAACAAAAAACAAAAAACAAAAAACAAAAAACAAAAAACAAAAAACAAAAAACAAAAAACAAAAAACAAAAAACAAAAAACAAAAAACAAAAAACAAAAAACAAAAAACAAAAAACAAAAAACAAAAAACAAAAAACAAAAAACAAAAAACAAAAAACAAAAAACAAAAAACAAAAAACAAAAAACAAAAAACAAAAAGCAAAAAAAAAACAAAAAACAAAAAGCAAAGGTGCAATCAGTTTGCACCCCGTTCGTGAATCGCTTTCTCATTCTCACCGCTCGAAGCCAATTCGCGCGTGCACTCAAAGATGAGAAAAGTTTTTCCCTGTTGTCTCTCGCGCTCTCTCTCTCTCTCTCTTTGCTGACTGCTGGCTGTTTGTTGTTTGCCTTCCCAACCTACCTACCTTCTTATTGCAAGAACTCGCCATCGAACTTGGCGAGGACACTCTTGCTCTTTCTGGCCGGGGGAGTGAGCATTCAAACTTATAATGAAGTTTGCAGATTGAAAAGTGATGCGATATTTTCAACTACCGTTCGCTCTAGCTCGTTGATTCGTTTGCGATGCTGCCCGGCCAAACTTGGTGGCTAATGGGATAATTCTCAATAAACTGAGCATTGAACTAAGATATTTTTTCTCTGTGCAAATATGACTCGCACTTACAAAACTAACTTAAACCACGCACATTTCCAACGGATGAAGCGATGTTCAACAACAGAAAAACATGCATAAAAATAAAAAAAATGATCATAAATACTTAAGGACGATTGTTAAAAATATTTAACGCATTTAATGAATTTACAGCGATTTCCACAGCATCCCACCAATCGGCAACTGAAATGACACCGACAAAGCTCGTCGAAAACTTTTCCCACTCTTGCCAGTTTCAAACTGATGCTGCTGCTACCGTAAACTTGCTTCTGATGCCAGCAACGTTTCACGGTAATTAATATCAAGCAGGAATTGATTAACGAGTTCCCGGGAACACGGTAGCAGAAACCGAACAAATTTAATTAAACTGCGGTAATTGTGGTTTTCCCCCGCCAGATTTGTTTGCTCTTTTTTAAGGGCGGTTTGTCATCAGATTGATTTTGGAAGAAGCTAGGACTTGTTGTTTTTATATGTTTTAATTTAAATGAAAACTAATGTTTTATAAATATTTTTTTTGAATATCTATTATTGTTCCATGAGTAACCTGCTTCAAGTGTAGGAAGTCCAATTACAAGGGATAAATAAACTCGTAATTTTAAAATTTGCAGGCCCCCATGTCCTGCGAGTTCAATCGAAAATGGAGTGGGAACTGTTTACAAGCACCTGAACCGAACCAGCTGCAAGAATTTTAATTTGATCATTTTTTTTGTAGGTTTATTTGCATTGTAATGACTTGTTAACCTTTTTTTTAATGTTGGATTAAAACTCAAAGAAAAACGTGTTTTTTATTGTTTTAATTTGAAAGTGCACTCAAAATTATGTTTGAATTAATGTTAAAATTTTAAATTTAGCGATGAATCCTCCTTAAACAAATAAACTGTCAGAAACCGAAACCGCTGTCATGATAATATCCGCCAACAGTGCCTCCAGCGGTGCTGTAAATATCGAAAAATGCATTCCATCCCACATCAAAAGAAAACACTGAATTCGACGTGATGCAAAAGTGAGGCCCGAATGAAAACTCAAATTAATTACATCCATTCTCAGCACGAGTGCGGCGCACATGTCTGTAAATACACATTTTTAATTACATGAAAAAGGGGGTTGAAAGATTAATTGTGTTTGTTTTTGATTCCATCCTTCAACAATATTAAAATGTGATGAGTGTTTTTTCTGTGTTTTTCCTTTATTGCAGCAATACTTCAAATAAAAGTAATGAAATGAGTTATTTGGAAAACATACTTTACCATTCGCGTTTAACTTGAAATCGAAGCCTTACAAATTATGCAATATTTACAATAAATGTTCAAAAAATGTACAACGTATACCATACAACAACTTACAACCTTTTCTGATTCTATTTGTTCTAATTGTTTCATTTCCAGCAGATCTACGGATCAACGCTGGTCAATCGTCCTCAAACCGAACCAATGCACTTTTCAATTAAATCTAGAGCAAACAGCAGGACTGCAAACACTATTCCACTGGACAAATCGCCAACTCTGGCGGCCGCCAGCTGGTCGATCAGTTATCCACTCTGGGGTGTGCTAACTGGCCACGTTGATTTATTCCTAAATTCTACCGGCGCCCCTTGTTGAGAATGTCACAGTCGTGTTACCATCTCCACCGGGTCCGTCATTACGTGACACGAACGTGAGAATTGTCCAGAGTTTATCAACGCGCAGAGAGCGCACACGTGGACTCTTTCCGGACTGTGGACCACGCCGGCTGGTAATTGAAAAATAATATAATGAAAAATGTCATCTGCAGCGATTCGCTGCATTTTCCCTGAGTGCAGCGGGAGTGGGAGGTTTCCATTTGGAACTTGACAAAAATGAACTCGGAATATTAAATGTGTCCACTTATGTCGAGCTTTGGAAAGTGGTTTGCCATCGTGCATGGTAACGAGGGATGGTTTTGCTTTATTGAAATTTAGATTTTTGGTATTAGTGCTTTCGATTGATTTTTTTTCTTGATAATTTAATTTTGATTAGACCGCTGCAATTATTACAAAGTAAGGAACAGAGTTTGCGGATGTTTGAAGATTCGAGTAAATCTACTGAAAGAAAAACCTTCAAAATAGTTAGTCACAAGTTGTACACAAAAATCACATTTCTGTGGATATAACTTGAAATCGATGCCCTTTATTGGAAGGCTTCTTATCTGCAAATGAAGTCATTTTTTGTCATTTGGATGAAACTAGAAAAGTGCCATGATCATATTTAAAAATCTGTTTATTGAAAAAGGATTTTCTGATCGATTCGGTGCTTCGGCAAAGTCCGGTCCGCGGGCCAGATCCAGCCCTTGAAGCCATTTAATCCGGCCCGCGACGGCCAATGAATAAATTGATACAATATATTGTTGATTTTACTTGAAATAAAATTTTCATGATTTAAAAATATTTTAAAATATCTTAGGCCGTTGCAAATATTTTTTGAAGTTTATGTCCCTCGGCTCTGACCAAAAAATAATAAAATATAAAAATTTAAATTACAAGCCTAGGTTTCAACATTTGGATGAAAAAAGTGTTTTAAAATGCATTTTACAGGCGTACAGTTGCTTTTTTTTTTCATAAAATTATTTTTATTAGGTCCTTTTCGGTACTGGGACCTGGTTAGGACCGAGTCGGCTTTTGTAATTACATTTGACTTAATAATTACAGAGGATCTTGTGTGTAAATCGTCGCCATCGTGCTAACTTGTCGTACGTGCATTTTGGACCAAATTGAGTTAAGAACGCCATTTTGTGCAGCTCATAATGCCTCACCTTTTGACCTTCACAGATCCCCAAAATTCGATTTCAATCCTGAGATATTCAATGAAAACCAAAAAAGCTCCGAAAATTTTTGTCACTTTTCATATGAAAGTAGTTTCAATCTTGTCGTGCTATCTTGTCACTCCCTGAAAATTGATGTAAGTGCGACAAAGGCCAAAGGGATTTCAGGTCAGGATGCGTTTGACGCACGTACAAGTGAGACTAACGTAAACATTTGTAATTATAACTCGGGACTCCGGCAACCAAATTCAACCAAACTTCGGGGCAATGCACAGAATGGTCAACCAAACAAAACGTGTTTGTTATTGTTTACAATGCGTGCTCTCGTTTTTGTTTATTCAAGGTCAAACATTAAAACGCGTTTTTCTCGGAACGTCAAAATGGCGGATTCGACATGATAGCACGACGACGTCGAAATGTTAGTGGGAGGGGAGCCGAGTACAGTTGCTTTCCAATCATTAGTTTTAAAAATATCTAGGTATTGACGGAATCGTCAAGTCTAAGCATAAAGGCCAGCACATTTACGCTTACGCGTTTTACGCTGCGCGTGAAAGTGTTCTTTCTGTCTTCTCATAATAGACCTACAAAGTGCAATATCGATACATATTTTTTCAAGTTAATCATAGACTAACATTAAAGACTGAGTACCCTTTATTTTTTTCTAATAATGTCAATCCAATATGTTTTTCTTAGTTAAATATAATTATCTTGCGACCCATAATGTACCTCTGAAATTAAAAAAATGGCATTCGAGGTTTAGCCTAAAAAGATTAGAAGCTTTAGGTCAAATTCTAACTGGGTGGTATCATTATGTTTCTGAAAAATTAATTGCACCAATATATTTGTCGGAGTTTCATCATTTTGTAAGAAAGGCTCTATTTCACCTCTGTGTTTTAAATCGGGTTTTTCCAATTATTGCCATTAAGAGTTATCTGAAAATCAATACATTGCAAATTTCAAGCAATTTTTTGATGTTCAAGAATTCATGTACATTTTTTTCTCATAAGTTTAAAGTATGTTTATCATTATTTTTAAACTTTAATACATTTTCTCTTTATGTTTTGGATACATTAACTTAAATTTGTATAAGTATTCAGTGTAACGTAAACGTAAATTTTAAAAATTCTCTTAATATCATGTAAACATTTTTTTACATTAAGATGATACCTTAAAATAAAAATAATCTAAATTGAAAAATGTTTTTTTTTTAATTATTTTGGATTTCGAATAATATTTAAAAAAATATTCGAAGAAGAAAATATTGATCTGAATGTACTTAAAACATGTTTGTTGTGTCAAGAACTTTTTTTTTCAATGTTTTGAATAAAACAGAACTGATATTTTTCATCGACAAAAGTATGAAAATAATAAATATAACAAAAATTTCATATTTTTTATCATTTCCAAATATTTAGTTAATTGGTATTTTTAGATTTTGAGCATCCTTACCTCATTCTTAAGTGTTTTTTGCCACATTGTAAATAAAAAAAATCAGAAGTTTTTAAATGTAGTAAATGATGCCTTTGCAATTATATCAGCAATTTAGCAGTTTCCATGATATTTTTCTATTTACGTCACGAAAAGTTATAATTAGAAATAGTCCGGCTTCTGGTTAACCGAATTTGGCCCGAATGGCCCGATTAGGACTAATCGGAAAAAATAGGTACGCGCGAAAAAAATACCGATTTTTAATGAACTTTTAATCACAAAAACTTCCATTTCAAAGGCGCTAAATAATTCGATTGCCCTTTTCAAATGTAAATCTGAAAATATATTTTCAAAATATAAAGGAAATTTCTCATGTGGTTCACTATTTAACAAAAGAAAATGGATCAATAGTTTCCAATATATCATCGACTGAGGTGAACTTAACAAAAAAAAACTCATTTTTCATAATTATAATTCTTAGCATGGTCATATCTCAGCAACTCACGGTCATAAAAACAATGTCCAACAAATAAATTTGTAGTGAATTTTCTCAGCTTTTCGAATATATTTTATCAGAAATGAACACTAAAAAATTTCAAAAATCTTTACCTTTTAAAGAATTATTTGATCGATTTGGTGTCTTCGGCATAGTTGTAGGTATGGATACGGACTACTCTGGAAAAAAATGATACACGGTAAAACAAAAAAATGGTGATTTTTTATTTAACTTTTTATCACTAAAACTTGATTTGCAAAAAAACACTTTTTTTATTTTTTTTATTTTTTGATATGTTTTAGAGGACATAAAATGCCAACTTTTCAGAAATTTACAGGTTGTGCAAAAAATCTTTGAGCGAGTTATGAATTTTTGAATCAATACTTAATTTTTCAAAAAATCGAAATATCGGTCGCAAAATTTTTTCAACTTCATTTTTCGATGTAAAATCAAATTTTCAATCAAAAAGTAGTTCAGTAAAATTTTGATAAAGTGCACCGTTTTCAAGTTATAGCCATTTTTAGGTGACTTTTTTGAAAATAGTCGCAGTTTTTCATTGTTTAAAATTAGTGCACATGTTTGCACACTTTTGGAAAAAATATTTTTGAAAAGCTGAGAAAATTCTCTATATTTTGCTTCTTCGGACTTTGTTGATACGACCTTTAGTTGCTGAGATATTGCAATGCAAAGGTTTAAAAACAGGAAAATTGATGTTTTCTAAGTCTCACCCAAAAAACCCACCATTTTTTAATGTCGATATCTCAGCAACTAATGGTCCGATTTTCAATGTTAATGTATGAAACATTTGTGAAATTTACCGATCTTTTCGAAAACAATAATTTCAAAATTTTCAAATCAAGACTAACATTTCAAAAGGGCCAAACATTCAATATTACGCCCATTTAAAATGTTAGTCTTGGTTTAAATTTTTTGAAAAATTGTTTTCGAAAAGATCGGAAAATTTCACAAATGTTTCATACATTAACATTGAAAATCGGACCATTAGTTGCTGAGATATTGACATTAAAAAATGGTGGGTTTTTTGGGTGAGACTAAGAAAACATCAATTTTCCTGTTTTTAAACCTTTGCATTGCAATATCTCAGCAACTAAAGGTCGTATCAGCAAAGTTCGAAGAAGCAAAATATAGAGAATTTTCGCAGCTTTTCCAATATATTTTTTTCAAAAGTGGGCAAACATGTGCACTACTTTAAAAAAATGAAAAACTGCGACTATTTTCAAAAAAGTCACCTAAATATGGATTTAACTTAAAAACGGTGCACTTTATCAAAATTTCACTAAAGTACTTTTTGATTGCAAATTTGATTTTACATCGAAAAATGAAGTTGAAAAAATTTTGCGACCAATATTTCGATTTTTTGAAAAAATCAGTATTGATTAAAAAATTCATAACTCGGTAAACAATTTTTTGCACAACCTGGAAACTTCTGAAAAGTTGGCATTTTATGTCCTCTAAAACATATCAAAAAATTAAAAATAGTGTTTTTTTTTGCAAATCAAGTTTTAGTGATAAAATATTAAATAAAAAATCACCAAAATTTTTTTTACCGTGTTTAATTTTTTTCCACTGTAGTCCGTATCCATACCTACAACTTTGCCGAAGACACCAAATCGATCAAAAAATTCCTTCAAAAGATACAGATTTTTGAATTTTCATACATTATTTTTGTATGGACAGCTGCAAAATTTGTATGGAAAATTATATGTACAAACTAATGATGCAAAATGGCTTCTTTGGGCATACCGAAGGCACCAAAAAAGTTTCAGTCGGATTAAAAAATACCAAAAAAATCGAATGACCGAAATCCTAGAGAACTGCTCAAAGGGTGCAAGTGAGTAGAAAATCGATAACCTTTTTTTGATTCCAAATTCAATTTCTCATCCAAAATGATTCTTGGTTTTTTTTTATGAGGGAATTCTTGATACCTTTTGTTAAAAATCCATAACTTGGCGGAAAAACTCAAAACTAAAACAAATCAATATTGAAAAAATCGATGGAAGTAAATTTGTTCTTAGTTAACTTTTTCGGAAATTTCTTGTCATAATATACAACTTTGCCGACGACACTAAATCGATATGAAAATCCCTTTTCAAATGCTGATTTTTGGATTTTTGCATAACACTTTTTTTAGGCCGACCCTAAATTTACAAAAAAAAAAACAATGAAAAGTCGATTTACGAAAACATAGAGAAAAAACTGAAAGTGACTTTCAAATGTGAAATCCCATTCGTAATCGAAAATTTATTATTTCTGGAAGAAATGAACTGTAATCGTTATACAGAAGAAAACCTGAAAACTAATTTTTGGTATCAGTACAACTTGAAAGGAACACCTGTTCCCATTCTAATTTTATACATAAGTTTTCCTTCTTGATGGCTTCCTCCGCAAACATTCTCTAAAACTAACTCGTACTCTTCAATCATCCGACAATTTCACCAGGTGTTCAGTGACCACACTTTTCTTCTAGAAACAGATTTTCCCGTTTGTTTTTTTTTTTGCGACCAAACCGGAGCATCAACTTTCAGCAAGATGCCGACCCCCAAAAGTGTCATTCCGGAGATTGGGCAAAGGACAACACGAGTTTCTTGCCAACAAAAATTCACTTCATTGAGTTTCAAGCCGCTGTGTGCAGGGACACTTCTTACCGTTTGGGGACAGTTTCGGGACGAAGCAACGGCTCAGGTGTACCTGATGCTTGGAGAAAAATCTAAAATTTAATTAAAAGTATGAGCAACTTTTATTTTTAGAACCAGGTCACTTGACTTTGGTTTTGTTTTGAAAAGGTGGCAGTGTTCAAGATTATGTGAATTTCAAGTTTCCCAATTACAAGTTAAATTTTAAGTATCATTTGAAAACGAAGAATTGTTTTTCTTAAACTTGACTCGAGAGTTTCTTTTGCAAAAATAACTGAAAGGATTAATGTACCAGGTAAACCAACAAAACTTGCTTTAATTTTTGGTGTGTGTCAGAAAACACTCTCAAGTCGTGTGCTACAACATAACAAACACACCAAACGCATACAAGCACACACTCACACACACACAAACACACACTTGTTTTCAAAGGTAGAAGTCCCTATCCTCAAAATACAGCGAGTGTCTAGGGGCCAATTAAAAATTTAATTAAAATTTTAAATCTGTTTGAACGTACGTACGTGTGAATGGGCCACCAGGATGGGTGCAAGTGTGGGTGAGTTTGTCAGTGTGTTTCAGTTAAATGAAATGTGGCTATATGATGGGTACACGATTTCAGGATGATGTGTTTGGAATACTGTATGGTAAGGCAATATGAAGATTTTGTTAGGTCAATGAATAACACAACTCTTAAATTTAGGAGGTTATATAACTTTTCACATGGTATTTATAAAAAAATAAAAGTGTTTTGTACAGGGTTAGCTAAAAACAACTTTAAAAATTTGGTTTGTTCTACAAGAGTCGATTTTCCAGCAATTAAATATTATGTTTATCCTTAAAAGTGGCACAAAAATACCAATACTTTCAAATTCACCCCAATTGACAGTACATTTCCGAATATTTTCCCCCCAGGAGACGTCCCATGTATCACACAGAGGGGTTAAATCGGGAAGGGAAAAGGGTCCTGTGGCACATCATTGCGCGAGCTGTTGCGTTACGATGGTGGAGCCACGTGTGTGTGAGCGTCATTCATGCAAAAATTTATTAAGAATTAAATACTTTTCACAAACGGGCACGTTTGCTGCATCGCACTTGATAAATATTACCATCACTCGGCGCGTGCAAATGAAGTGTATATTTTTACTGGTTCTTTTTTTTACGTTTTCTGTTGACTGTCTGCCACGCTGAAATTTTATTTGATATTACGAAAATGGACCATTCAAAAAATTATTCATTCATTCGTTACACTGAAATGGTTGAAAAGGACAAACAAACCCAGCACACACACACACACACACCTCCGACTGGGGTAAAGAATTTCAATAATAAATTGCTCCATTGGGGCCTGAAGTGACTGAGAGAGAGAGAGAGAAAGAGAGAAAATTCGGTACATCGGTGTGCGGTTACAGGCAGATGAGTGGTCCTTAAAAATTCAAACCTTTTAATATGGGTTGATGAAATTTTCGGCTGCTGCCCTAGATGCTGCGTACAATCAACATTCATGAATATTAATTCGCTCTCCGGTGTACTGGAAAAATCATTTACCATAAAACCAAACTTCGTTGTGCATTTTGGGATTTGGTGAAAAATTTACAACCGGAAAACTTTGTTCTTTCCCACAAAACTATTGTAAATCGAATTTCCAATTCTATTCCTAAGCTCAACTAGTTTTTCCCGAGCTCGATTTCATCATTTTTGTATGGAAAACTGTTGAGCAAAACTCACCACCTTCCCCCCACACCCAACCCAACCACCCGAAAAAAGGTGAGCGTAGGTGCATGATGCTGCTGCCTCGTGATAAATAAAACATTTTTCTGCATATTTGAATGCCAATTTTCCATCCGAGTGGAAGTGTGTGCTTTATGCGCCCAGGCCAGGGCCTTGGCTCTTCGGGATTCGGACCTATGCTTTTTCGCGCATGAATTGTTCTAACGGTTTCGAAACCCTCCACCACCCACTCTCGTACGCCCAGTCGTATTTACACCGACATTTTTGGGAATACTAGGTGTTCGTGGGTGAGTGCTGAAATTGGCGTGATCAAGCATGATCGGAATTTGAACAGCGATGTTTAGTAAATGAATTTTTTATTTGTTCAGAGTTACACTCTCCAATCAAACTTGTTTAGCACTTCAGATAACAAAATTTCATTGCTATCTCGAAAAAGGGATTCCTCTTAAAAACACATAAGGATAAAAAGCACATTATAAAAACATTCTTGATTATAATTTGACACTAAAGAGTACTAATCATAAATAGCTAATGAATGAATTTTCTTATAAATTTGGTGTCTTCGGCAAGTTGTAGGTATTGCTGAGGAATATCCAGCAAAAATAGGTACACGAAAAAAAAATTGCTGGTTTTTTATTAACATTAGGGGACCAAAACCCACAAATTTTGAGCCATACAGAAGTATGGTAAAAATTCTGCCGCAAAGTTATGAATTTTGAAAAAAAGTGTTTTTTAGAAAAAAAATCGAAATTTTATGTATACATAACCTAACCTTACTACCTAATTTTTGACCTTATTTTTAATGTAAAATTGAATTTGCAAACGAAAACTATTTAACAGATTTTTTGATAAAGGGCCCCGTTTTCAAGATATAGCCACTGAAAGTTTGATTTCAGCGAAATATTTGCAGTTTTTTGATTTTTTAAAAAAGTTACCATGAGTTTTCAAAAAGGCCTTTACATTTCAAAAAGGTCTAAACATTCAATATAACGCCTTTTGTAATGTTAGTCTTGATTATTAAAAATTCTTAACTTTAAAAAATATATTCAGAAATAGTCACTATTTTAAAAAATCGAAAAACGGCAAATATTTCGCTTCGCACAACATTTTTACAACTTTGCCGACGACACCAAATTGATATAAAAATTCATTCAATAGTTACAGATTTCCGAACTGCCAAAATTGTATGGAGACTTGTATGGGTGAGCCAATGACACAAAATTACTTCTTTGGTCATAGGGAAAGCCCCAACAAAGTTTAAGCCAATCAAAAAATACAAAAAATAAAAATGATTGAAATCGGCCAAATTCATAGAGAATTGCTCAATAACAAAAAAAAAATATTTAAAATGTATTGGTTTGATTGGTTTTGCTTGTTTTATGTTTTGAAAAATGGAATTTTTGATTCATTTTTAGCTAACAAAATTAAAATGGCAAAGTTTCAAAATTTCTTTAAAAAACACTTATTTCATTTAAGTTTTCATTTAAAATGTTAACTACACTACCGTGTTCAGCGCATCAAAATCATAAATTTAATGAACAATTTTTTTTGTATAAAATATAAGCTAAAGCTAAACTATATAAATCATGCAACATTTTAGAAAAGACGATTTAAGAGTTTTTTTTTAAATACCTATTTTATCTGCACAGTCCTAATCATAACTTACAACTTTACCCAAGACACCAAATCTTTCTTTTTGAAATTATTTGTTTAAATTAATCATTAAACATTTGTTAAAAAAAGTTTTATGCTTCAATACTTTACCTAAATCCTTCAGGATAGACTCTTTAGTTATACTTCCACATTGACCCAATTACATTGTTTTGCATGATTTAACTTATACTGCCTTTCGTCTAGGATTATCTTATTTTTAAAAATCTAAAAGCAATGAAAAACTTAATTTTATCATAAATAATTCTGACATTTGAGCAATTCTTTAATTCATTAGACAACATTTTTTTTTGTATTTTTGATTGAGATTAAATTTAACATGCAAAATAAATGTTGATTCAAAAGATGGCATTTTTACTCTTCTTATGAGTACAAATGGTTCAAACTGTTCAAGGTTATTAATCGATAATAATATCGTCGATAATATTATCGTCTGACGATAACCATTGTTATCGTTATTTCGATAATTCTATCGACGATAATCTTATCACCGATAACACAGCATAACAAAATATTTTTTTTATTTTTTGGCAGCACGAAAAAAATGCTCCCCTAGAGATCGGCTTCCCGAACACAATGCAACCTGGCGCATATTTTTATTGTTATCCTAACTCGAGATATTCAATGCAGAAGTTTTGCATATGAATCACCTCTCGTCGAAAAATATTTTTTATTTTGTTTTCTCTGTAACTTCTGATCAATTAGGTCTTTTTGGATGCTTCCGGTGTCATTCGACGGTAAATTGTTAGAAAAACTCAAGATTTGGTCCCATTGGCCGGTTCCCGTAACCGGTTCCGGAGGAAATCCGGAATATTGACCAAAACTGTGCAGAAACTTCAAAGTTTTGAAGTTTTTTGCTCTTAATGCGAAGCGAACACACTATAGCATCAAACAATCCATACAAGCTAAAAAAAAATGTTGGTCCCAGCATGTTTGAAGGTGTTTAATTGAAAACGTGGCCATTGAGAACCGGTTTCGGTCAATCTGGATCCGGAAACTCTGGAAAAAAATAAGCAATATTTTCACAATTCCAATGTGTCAGACAAATATAAACAAATGTGTTGTTGAAGCATTCTTTGCTACTTCAAATTCATATTACCACCAAAACATGGCCAAGTGGCCAACGGGAACCTGCTCTGAATGTTCCGGATCAGGAAACCTGTGGAAATTTTATATTTTTATTAATTTTATTAAGCAGTTTTTATTAAGACATTTTTAATGTATCTGAAAAAAAACATCTTAATTGATTCAAAATCAAAATCAGAAATGTGGCCAAGTGGCCACAGTAACCTATTCTGGATGTTCCGGATCATGGAACCAGTGGACACTTGACTTTTTTTTTAATTTTAAGAGCATTTTTTCATTAAGAAATTTTCAAGGATTCTGGAAAAAAATGAATTAATTCGAAAGCAAAAATGTGGGCAAGTGGTCAACAAGAACCCCTTCTGAATGTTCCGAATCAGGGAACCAGTGGATACTTGATTTTTTTGTTTATTTTTTAAAGCATAATAAAATAAATAAATTTTATAGATTTCTAGAAAAATCAGAATTAATTCAAAATCAGAATCAGAAATGCCTAATGATCAACAGGAACCCGTTTTTAAAGTTCTGAAAAGAAAACAAAACTTATTTGAAATAGACTAAATAAGAAATATTGCCAAGTGGCCATCGGGAACCCGTTCTGAATGTTCTGGATCAGGGAACCAGAAGACACTTGATTTTTTTGTTATTAATTTTAATAGTGCATATTTTAATTAATGAAAATTTTAAAATTCCTGGTAAAATCTGAATTTATTTAAAAT
The DNA here is from genome assembly GCF_016801865.2 of Culex pipiens pallens. Taxonomy (NCBI): domain Eukaryota; kingdom Metazoa; phylum Arthropoda; class Insecta; order Diptera; family Culicidae; genus Culex; species Culex pipiens. Next base: position 159,047,264 of record NC_068938.1, read on the forward strand.
TAGAAATTAAAATGTTGCCAAGTGGCCAACTGTTCCAAATCCGGAACATTCCGAACGGGTTCCCGATGGCCACTTGGCAATTTTTCTTATTACAAATTTTAAATAAATTCAGATTTCTCCAGGAATTTAAAAATTTCATTAATTAAAAAATGCTTTATAAAATATACAAAAACAATTCAAGTGTCAACTGTTTCCCTGATCCGAAACATTCAGTACGGGTTCCCGTTAGCCACTTGGCAACATTCCTAAATCAAATTTCAAATAAATTTTGAATTTTTACAGGAATTTAAAAATTTTATTAATCAAAATATGTTTTACGAAAACTTGATCAACATTTCAAATGTTCACTGCTTCCCCCATCCGGAACATTCAGAACGGGTGCCGATGGCCACTTGGCAATATTTCTTATTACAAATTTTAAATAAATTCAGATTTTTCCAGGAATTTAAATATGTCATTAAATGAAAAATGCTTTATAAAATATACAAAAAAAAGTCTAGTGACCGCTGGTTCTCTAATATGGATCAGTTGGCCACTTCGTAACATTTGTAATTCTTATTTTAAATAAATTCAGATTTTTTCAGGAATTTAAAAAAAAAAACATTAATTAAAATATGCTCTATTAAAACAAATAAAAGATCCGGAACATTCAGAATGAGTTTCCGTTTGCCACTTGGCAACATTTTTAATTCGGATTTCAAATAAATTTTGAATTTCTACATGAATTTTAAAATTTCATTAATCAAAATATGTTTTTCGAAAACTTGATAACCACTTCAAATGTTCACTGGTTCCCTAATCCGGAACATTCAAAACGGGTTCCTGTTGGTCACCTGGCCACATTTTTTATTCTGATTTTGAATTAATTCTGATTTTTTTAGAAATCTAGACAATTTCTTAATTAAAATATGTTTTTTTTTAAATAAATAAATATTTCAATTGACATTGTACAATTTCACATTTTTTTTAATGTAAAAAAAAATATTTTTTAAAAACTGTTTTTTTTTTATTCTAATCGAATCTAATCAGACCCTAGCGCAGCCAATCTTTCGAAGGGATCCTGGAGAGTGCCTTAGGTTAGATGACGCCTAGCACTCTTCTTGTCATTTATTAACATTTGTAGTGCGCCATTGCATTAGAATGCATTGAAACAACACAAGCGTTAAAGCGGCCAGGCCTACTGCGTAAAACCGTATCGCAGAGATGACTCGTAATTGGGTTGAGTTTGAGCACTGAGTGTTCGAACAACAACACAATTCTGAATCGACAGGGGAGGAAGAAGCGTGGGGACACACCACCATACGCTCCGAGATTTGGTTGTATTCGTTGGGAGCACCATGCTAAGAAGGTTTGGTACTCCGGGACCCTCTGGGATGGGACAAAGTATTTCCACGAATGCCTTGGACACTATTTGCCGTGGTTTTAGATTATTTTTTTATTTTTGGAAAAAAAATCACAATTTTCTTGAAATCAGAATTAAAGATGTTGCAAAGTGGTCAACGGGAACATTTTCTTAATGTTCTTGATCAGGGAACCAGTGGACACTTGATTTTTTTGTTATTAATTTAAATAATGCATATTTTAATTAATGAAATTTTTAATTCCTGAAAAAATCTGAATTTATTTAAAATAAGAAATACAAATTTTGCCAAGTGGCCAACTGATCCAAATCAGAGAACCTGCGGTCACTAGACTTTTTTTTGTTTATTTTATTAAGCATATTTTAATAAAGAAATTTTCTAGATTTCAACAAAAATCTATTTTTATTATACAACACAAGCCTTACCCGACAAACTTCGTTCTGCCTTTTTTCGTTTGTTGACGTTTTTAACTTTTTTTTCTCATTCAGCCTCCTGTGATCAAAATTTGATATTACGCAACTCTTCCCATACAATCTGCAGATGTTCCGGAATCGGTCCCAGAGTGACCAAAGTTGTAACTTTTTGGCGTAAGAACCTTCCTTGGACTTTTACGAACTCAATGCAACAAAAAGCGCCTCGATCCGACGTTCCGTGTTCAACTGATTCGCGTTCGAACAAAACCATCCAAATTTTTTATATATTTAGATAAATTAATTTAAAAAAAAATATATATATATATATATATATATATATATATATATATATATATGTATATATATATATATATATATATATATATATATATATATATATATATATATATATATATATATATATATATATATATATATATATATATATATATATATATATATATATATATATATAATATATATATATATATATATATATATATATATATATATATATATATATATATATATATATATATATATATATATATTCAAATTATTGTTTTTATTTTTAATTTTTGAAAAAATCACTTTTTTTTTAAATCAGGATTAGAAATGTTGCCAAGTGGCCAACGATAACCCGTACTGAATGTTCCGGATCGGGGAACCAGTGAACATTTGAAATGTTTATCAAGTTTTCGTAAAACATATTTTGATTAATTAAATTTTAAAATTCCTGTAAAAATTCAAAATTTATTTGAAATCCGAATTAGAAATGTTGCCAAGGGGCCAACGGGAACCCGTACTGAATGTTCCGGATCTTTTATTTGTTTTAATAGAGCATATTTTAATTAATGGTTTTTTAAAATTCCTAAAAAAATCTGAATTTATTTAAAATAAGAAATACAAATTTTACTAAGTGGCCAACTAATCCAAATCAGAGAACCAGCGGTCAATAGACTTTTGTTGTTTATTTTATAAAGCATATTTTATTTATTAAGTTAAAAACATATATATTTAAATAACCGATTTTTTTTTATTTTTGAAAAAATCACATTGTTTTGCATGATTTAACTTATACTGCCTTTCGTTTAAGGTTATCCAATTTTTAAAAATCTAAAAGCAATGAAAAACTTATTTTTATCATAAATTATTCTGACATTTGAGCAATTCTTTAATTCATTAATTCATTTTTTTTGTATTTTTGATTGAGATTAAATTTAACATTCAAAATTAATGTTGATTCAAAAGATGGCATTTTTACTCTTCTTATGAGTACAAATGGTTCAAACTGTTCAAGATTATTAAACGATAATATTATCGTCAATAATAATATCGTCTGACGATAACCATTGTTATCGTTATTTCGATAATTCTATCGACGATAATCTTATCACCGATAATGGACGATAGCTCATTTTTAAAATCTTTCGAAAAGTAAAAATTCAACCATATCATGTTAAACTTTCAATGCTTTCACTAAGAATATATTTTCCAAAATTAGTAAGTTTCAAAGTATAAATTTGTACTCAAATTTGTTCACAAAATACTGTTAATTTGCAATATGGGCAGGGATGGAATAATCGCGAAAAAATCAATTTCGCTTGCGAACTTTCTTCACCCGCGAAAGAGAGAGGAGGCAAATCACGCAAAAGAAAATCGCTCCCGAAACTCTTCAAGAAAATCAATCTGCTGATGATTTTTTGTGAATTTCCTTGTCAGCACCACTCAAAAATATTTATTTCACTTTGTTAACACACATTGCCCATCTACAAAATGTGACAGGTCATTTTTCGACGTGTGACGTTACAATTGCAAGTGTAATTGTGAAAAAGATGTTCCGCCGAATAATCAAGATGATGATTTTTTTAGATTCTTTTTACCGATCTTTCGTGCGCTAGAGAGGAGAGCCATGCTCCCTTTGGATTTTTTCTCTTGATGAACATCCAAAGATTTTCTTTTGATGATGATTATTCCATCGCTGAATATGGGTATCAATCGAATTGAAACTTTGTATGCTTTTTAAATTTTCTACAGTTTTTTTTGACATTCTGAAATTTTCATGAATTACCATTTTTTTTTGAGAATATTCATATTTTAAAATATGCAATATGGGTAACAAACGATAAGAAAATTTTCATGCTTCAAACATACATTCAAATTGTGCATGATTAATATCAAACAAAATTTTGCGTCGTTTGATACCCATATTGCACATTTTGAAAATTTGAGTATTTTCAAAAAAATACAGTAATTTGTGAAAATTTTAGTATCTTTCAAAAAAAAATCTCTAATAAAGTGAAAAAGCATACAAAATCTCGCTTTGATTGAAATCCATATTGCATATTTTGAAAATTTGAGTATTTTCGAAAAAAATAGGGTAATTTGTGAGAATTTAAGTATTTAAAAAAAACTTTAATAAAGTAAAAAAACAAGCTAATTTCGTTTTGTTTAGTACCCATATTGCAAATTAAAAAAAAATATGAGTAATTAAAAAAAACCCGGTATTTTGTGAACAACTTCGAGTACATATTTTACTTTGAAACTTAGCCCGTTGCAAATATCCCCCTTCAATTGTTTCGAAAAATCAGGAGGCAGAGAAATATATTTTTCATAAAACTGGGACATTTCAATGGAAATAGAAGTCTAAATAACTCATAACAATCTAAAATGGCGTTTTCTGCATTGATAATCATATTTAGTTCGTTCTGACTCGTTTTAAAATATTTTGAACCTTTTAGTTAGAGTCGGGGGACATAATTTTCAAAAAAATATATTCTTAGTGCAAACATTGAAAATTTAACATGATTTTATACAAAATAAAAATTAAAATATCAAATTGCTGTTCTAAATCAACACATTTCTTATTCGACTCCTAAAGTGTTTCAAGGTTTTGTTTTATCTCCCCCAGATTTTATTAATTGAGATTTTTAAGCCAACAGTCCAACACTAACAAAAAAAAAATGGATAAACTATTAGTTATTTTGAAAACTTTGAAATTGACGACACAATCAGAACTGAGGGATGAAACCTGAAGTAGAATATTTAATGACCTAAACTTAAAATTGAAACAAGGTCTCTTGTTAAATGAATGGTTTTAATTTTAACTTATTCAGAATAGCAATAAAAAAAAATCTTAACTCCGAAACACCGTCCAGCTTACTGTCCCGATCCCTGCGCCCAAAATATCCCAACACAAAAGCGCGCTGATACTCAATCGAAAGTGAACAAGCGGTCGAAAAATTTCCCTTTTTCCCACCTTGAAAATTTCTGCACACCTGCCCCAATTTCCAATCCCTTTCCAACCCACGGTGTTTTTTTTTTGTGAATTCATCGCCATTGCTCCATCGACACGGGATTCGATTTCGGCGCTGAATTATCACCTTTTAGGGCTTGGTCCAGTGGTGCGTTGAACTTTTTTCTGAGTTGTTTTGTTTTTATTCCTTTTTTTTATGCAAACCTCAGTTTTTGTAGTTTGTTTTTATTTGCACTGGGATAGGGAAATTTGTTGTTTTCCAGCTGGGAGGGTTTCGTTTTGTTTTTTATTGAAAGTTCTGATCGGTTTGCTATCGACTCGTGCTGTTCCAGGTGACGGGAAGCTGTTTAAAGTTGGAGTTTCACCCTGACAGGTTCTAACGAGACGAGATGGGCGTAAAAGGTTGGAAAAGTTTTGACAAATACAAAGTTTTTCAACAGTAAGCATCTTAGCAATTTTAATAGGATTTATCTTGTATGCACAGTGCGAACGTGTGCGGTGGGAAAACTTGGGCACGAGGAAGTTTTCGTTGAAACCAAAGTGGAAACTGTTGGGCGAATTATGTCTTGATGCTAAGCGAAGGAAGAAAAGGAATATTTTTAAGGTAATTCCTTGAGAAAAGAAACTGTCAAATGTTAAAATGAGTAATAATTTCAATTTCTTCAAACTTATGAAACCTGAAACTATCCCATTTCATCAACAATTCAGCCAGGGTTATCAATCATGCGTTTTCCAAAAAATAACCAGTAAAATGCACTTTTCCACAAATCACCATACACACCAACCAGTGCAGTGTGGTGGTTCTGATTGTATCTTCACCACCCTCCCTGCCCAAATGTCTTGCCACTGTTTTGCTTGTTACTTCCTTCAAGACAAACTATAGGTGGCCAGAACTGGGTGCGCTTCTGAGCGCACTATTAATTCAACATCCTTTCCCACTTCAGCACCATGGAAAACAACGCAACTCTGCCGTTATGATGCAGCCAGTGGAGGTGGGATTAGGTTTCCAGCTGGGAGTGAAATCCATGGCAAGTTGCAAAATAAAGATAATTTTTCGTAAAATGAACTTTTCAAAAAAATAACTCGTAGACCCACCTTCACGCGAACATCTTATAAAAGAAAAATCAACGTTAAGTTGTCTAAAAGCAAAATTTCGTTTGAAATAACAAAGATTTGCTCGATGTTTTTGATATGGTCTGACTAATTTAAAAAAAAAATCGCTCTGAAATCATTTTCGCAACTTGCGCTGTAACCTGGCAGCCCCAGCGGGACCACCGTTGATTGCAACAGTAGCACAATGAATAGATGATATTTTTCACATTAATGATGATTTATGAGCTGTATTTGTGATTTCCCCCTCACCCTCCTCACCGTTTCCTTTTTGCTCCAAGGGCCTTCAACTTTGTCACGTGGGGCCAAGAGCTCTGCGTGGGAAGGGGCAAATTGCACTTCAGTTGTGCAACGTCTGCTATTTCTTCCCAGGGCCAGCCAAATGACGACAGGCTGCAGCAGTTGACGAGCCACTACTGTGTGTTGCTGCGACAAGATGAAGCCCGGGAAATCTGACACTAAATTGTCACGAGATATGATGCTGTTTTGCTTGGGATGGTGGTACCAGCTAGCGAACGACGACGACGTCAACGATGGCAAGCAACATACAATTATGAAAGTTTGAGCAGTTTCAAGGGACCATTCTTCGGTGTATAGTTTGAACCTGCTGGAGTAGCTCGCTTTCTTCGGTATAACGAAATTCGCTGCCTAATAGAAGCTAATAGGAAATTGAATCAAACTGAACAGAAACAACAATATACACAATTATGAAAGTTGCGATGAGTGTATCCTACATGGACTCCGGAAGCTATTAGCAGCAGAGCACCTAAGGTTGACAAAGGTTATTTGGGAAAATAAAGGTTTCAACTTCTGAGCAATTCTCTGAGATTTCGGTCATTCGATTTTTTGTATCCAGCTGAATTTTTTTTGTGCCTTCGGTATGCCCAAAGAAGCCATTTTGCATCATTTGTTTGCCCATATAATTTTCTATACAAATTTGGCAGCTGTCCATACAATTTTTTAACGATTTGGTGTCTTCGGCAAAGCTGTAGGTATGAATAAGGACTACACTGAAAAATGTGTTGCACGGTATTTTTTTATGAATTTTTATTAAATTTTGCAAAAAAAAATATTTTTATTTTTTTTATTTTCTGATATTTTTAGGATACATCAAATGCCAATTTTTCTAAAATTTCCATAACGGCCAAAACATCTTTGACATCTTTTCAAAAATCAAAATATTGGTAGCAAAAGATTTTCAACTTCATTTTTCGATGTGAAATCAAATTTGCAATCAAAAAGTACTTTAGTGAAATTTTGCTAAAGTGCACCGTTTTCAAGTTATAGCCATTTTTAGGTAACTTTTTTAAAATAGTCGCAGCTATTATTTTTTTTATTTTTCGAGCTTTTCGAAAAAAAATATATTCAAAATTTTAAATTCAAGAAGTAAAATTGAATGTTTGCCCTTCTTAACAAAATTCGAAAAGATCAGAAAATTTCAAGAATATTTCATATTTTAACTTTGAGTTGCTGGGATATAGAAATTAGAAAATAGTGGGTTGTTTGGGCGAGACTTAGAAAACATAAATTTTCCTGTTTTTATACCATTGCATGGCAATATCTCAGCAACTAAGGGTCGTATCAACAAAATTCAAAAAGCAGAATATAGAGAATATTCTAAGATTTTCAAAACTATTTTTTCAAAAGTGGGCAAACATGGGCACTTATTTAAAAAAATGAATAACTATTTAAAAAAATACGAAGAAATGGATATAGCTTGAAAACGGTGCACTTTATCAAAATTCCACCTCAGTACTTTTTGATTGCAAAATTTGATTTTACATCGAAAAATGAAGTTGAAAATTTGTTGAGACCAATATTTCGATTTTTTTTAAATCAGTATGTATTGATTTAAAAAATCCTAACTTGGGCAAAGATATTTTGCTCATTTTAGAAATTTCATAAAAGTTGGCATTTAATATACCCTAAGACATATCAGAAAATAAAAAAAAATAAAAATAGTGTTTTTTTGCAAATAAAATTTTAGTGACAAAAAGTGAAATTAAAAATCACCAAACAATTTTTCACCGTGTATCATATTTTTTCAGTGTAGTCCTTATCGATACCTACAACTTTGCCGAAGACACCAAATCGATACAAAAATTCCTTCAAAAGATACAGATTTTTGAATTTTCTTAAATAATTTTTGTATGAATAGCTGCCAAATTTGACTTGATAAGACTTCTATTTACTGTGAAATTTGCAAGTTTTTGAAAAAAATATTTTTTTGCCCCCTGATTTTCTGGACCAATTTTAAAGGGGGGCGATATTAACTTCAAAAAATATTTGCAATTTAATTAAAATTAAGGAAAAAAGACCAATTTTGTACAGAATTACTCTTCTACATTGATGGGTGATTGTGTAAACACTCCATAAATACATTGAATTTCTGTAAATGTCACCCTGGTTTACGGCACCCAATATTGTGTTGTGTTGTGTTGTGTTGTGTTGTGTTGTGTTGTGTTGTGTTGTGTTGTGTTGTGTTGTGTTGTGTTGTGTTGTGTTGTGTTGTGTTGTGTTGTGTTGTGTTGTGTTGTGTTGTGTTGTGTTGTGTTGTGTTGTGTTGTGTTGTGTTGTGTTGTGTTGTGTTGTGTTGTGTTGTGTTGTGTTGTGTTGTGTTGTGTTGTGTTGTGTTGTGTTGTGTTGTGTTGTGTTGTGTTGTGTTGTGTTGTGTTGTGTTGTGTTGTGTTGTGTTGTGTTGTGTTGTGTTGTGTTGTGTTGTGTTGTGTTGTGTTGTGTTGTGTTGTGTTGTGTTGTGTTGTGTTGTGTTGTGTTGTGTTGTGTTGTGTTGTGTTGTGTTGTGTTGTGTTGTGTTGTGTTGTGTTGTGTTGTGTTGTGTTGTGTTGTGTTGTGTTGTGTTGTGTTGTGTTGTGTTGTGTTGTGCACACCCTTTCCCCCTAAAAAAACTGCTACGTTTTCAAGATTAATTTACCGTTGTAAATATTATTGAAGTTAATATTGTTCTCCCCAATCAGCCCAAAACATCAGGAAACAATTTTACAATTTTTATGAAAATATAAGTAAAAACCAAGGAAAACTATTTCAAATGCATTTAAAAGCATTGTTGTGTTGTGTTGCGTTGTGTTGTGCACACCCTTTCCCCCTAAAAAAACTGCTACGTTTTCAAGATTAATTTACCGCTGTAAATATTATTGAAGTTAATATTGTTCTCCCCAATCAGCTCAAAACATCAGGAAACAATTTTACAATTTTTATGAAAATATAAGTAAAAACCAAGGAAAACTATTTCAAATGCATTTAAAAGCATTGTTAATCATTTTTAAACACAATTGAACCTGTTAAAATTATAGTTTTTTTTTATCTTGTAAAGCTTTACATCAAATGTTTCTTGAAAATAGTCAGAAAACAGTTCAATTTCAAACTTATACAATAATTCTTAGACTATAATTGAATTTGTATGCTTTTTGGAAAATAAAATTCACATTGTATAGTTTTTTTTTTCATATTTTTGCGAATTTAAATGCTAATGACGTTTTTATATGATCGGTTAACAAAATTGTATTAACACTTGATTAAAAAGTAATAAAGATTTATAAAAATACAGCAAAATTGAATCAAAAACTTTACAAACTTACCCGGAAATACCTCTTCCGTCATACAATCAACCGACACAAGAAGATAAGCCCACTGATTGAGCCTCATTTTCCCCGTGGAAAATTAAGCTTCCAAGAAAAGTCCATCAGACGCGCACCATCCTTTACCTTGGGTGGTATGTTCAAGTTTTATTTTCCTCTTCCTGTTTCCCGTCCACCCACGCAACTCTTGTCGGCCTCGGTGGGTTCTTGTTAGTGATCTGTGATACATTTTGTCATCGACGATGCGCTCCAGCACCGGGCGACCGGTAAGAGACGATATTGGAACCTAATTAAAAGTTTTAATCAGTTTCGTTCCCACGCGCACTCGCAACACTCTCTCCCCGTCCCAGCTGGTCCGGCTTAGGAATAGATGGCACACGATGGCGAAAAAGAAAACTGGGAAAGTTTGCTGGATTTTTTTTTGTTCGCTGGTTAGCGGAAATTTGTTCATGATTTTTTATTCTGGATTCGCGTTGGACACGGAAGGGGAAAAAGGGATTGGTGAGGAGCATTTTTTTTTTTTGCAACTTTTAAGTTATAGCTTGAACAAGAAATTACGTTTTTTGCTGCCTGATTTGATGGATGTGGATGTGGTAAAGGATCAGTGCTAGTTTTGAGAAATAATTGGAATACTACATGTTTTTTTTCTTAAACTTCGTTAAGTTTCGATTTGATCCTAATTTATGAAAGCAATATGTCTGGGCCATTACAAAATTATGCAACAATTTTCAATAAATAAAGCTAAAGAATGTGGAATAACCACAAAATTTGCAACCATTTAGCAACAAAAAAGCATTTTTCTCGTTAAAAAACAGAGAAAATTAACCTTTCAATATGTCACCGGACATTATCTTCACTCTCACAGTATTCCTTATCACGAAATCAGGTAATTTCATTTCAAATCTCGCACCTGACCAAGGCTCAAAAAGCACTTGGCCCCTGAAACTTAATAACCGCTAAGATCATCGCGTGCGTTGATTCCGCATAGTTCCATTTCCCGAAACAATGAGCCTTGAAAGTGCTTTTATGCTAATCGGTTTATTTAGATGATAATTATTAGCAAACATTTACCGAAGACCGAGCGCTTCTTTCTTTCTCCCTTCTATAGGGGCCAAACGCCATGTTCTTCGCTAGGCAAATTTGGCCCATCAAATCTAAATAGAATCCAAATGCTTTTCCCCCCCTGCTTTCTACTCCGAAGAGTTCACCTTAATACCTTCTGTTTCTTGAAAAAAATAAAAAAAAAGTGAAAGAAAAAACACGATTCTTTACTCGATGTCCTGGTACCGCTTCTTGGGGCGTGTGACAACGTCCCACCTGCCTACACCAGCCTTCCTGGTACTTTGGCACCAGGGAAGGTAAAAAAAAGGCAAATAATGAAAATAAAAAGCCAAGATAATGAAAACTGTAATTGGGTACCGAAAAAAACAGTGCAAATGATTATTTTCCACCACGCTCAGCCGAGCCACTTTTTGGTTGTATTCTTTGTTTTTATGTCAAGCCGGGTTTTCCGGTGGTTTTTCCACTCAAAGCTTGAGTGTGGGTGGTTTGGTTAAATTGTGTGAGTGGGTGTGTTTGTGTAGGCGTCAAATATATATGCTAAATAGTGAACGACACTGCTAGGACGAATTTTGTGTTACAGTCCAAACTCGATTATCCAAAGCATAGATTATCCAAAGTTTCGATTTTCCGAAGCTTCAATTATTCTAAGTTTGTTTAAAACATGAAACTTTCGTGAACATTCAACATTGTTTTCGTAAAAATCGGAAAGTTTCACGAATGTTTAATTTTTAAACATTAAAATTCGATCAATTATTTGAAACTTTTAGTTTTTTTTTCAAAAGCAATATTTTCATTTCTTTAAATCAAGACTAACATTTAAGAGCAAGTCCACGAGCAAAGCATACCCATCTCGCATCGACCTCACCAATCTGCCTGAAATTTTCAAAGGTTGTTTGTACATATAAAACTAGCATCCAAAATATGAGCACTCTAGGCCAATGAGAAGTGGGGCAAATCGGGACACAAAGTTTGAAGGTTCAAATACTTCAAAAATCATAAAAATGCTGTTACTTGAGCAAAATTCAATATAATTTAAAAATTCAAAATGCATCTGAAAGAGCTTAAAAAATGCAACAAAATGCTGGGAAGAGCATCCCAATTGGTTAAATCTAAAGGGAGTTATTGGCATTTTAGTGAAAAAATAGCATAATTTTCAAACTCAAATAAAAAAGTGTTCCATTCAGATATCAACTCGGTTTGACCTGCAGCTTGTAGGGGACATCTGGGACTACCATCTGAGACTGAGAACGCCTTGGATAAGGCAGTTTAACATATTAAATAGCCACTTTTACTTTTAGTGATTTTTTTATTTGTAAACTTTTGCCCGGGGGACCCCTATGATCAAAATTTCCGGTGATAATTTCATTATATTCGTGTTTCTGAGACAATTTTACAATAGAAACATGCATAAAAATGTTTATGTTCATCCATTTTAACCCTTTGTTGCATTTTTCAAGCCTTTTCAGATGCATTTTGAATTTTGAAATTATATTGAATTTTGCCTAAGTTACAGCATTTTTAAGATTTTTAACGTTTTTGAACATCCAAACTTTGTGTCCCGATTTGCCCCACTTCCCGTTGACCTAGAGTGCTCACATTTTGGCTAGATGCTAGTTTTCTATGTACAAACAACCCCTGAAAATTTCAGGCAGATTGGTGAGGTCCAAACGACGTCCCATGCAAAGGGGTATGCCCTGTTCGTGGACTCGCTCTTAAAAAGGACAAAAATTTCAATATTACGTCCTTTTGAAATGTTAGTCTTGATGCAAAAAAAAATAAAATATTTTTTCCTGAAAGATCAAAAATTTCACGAATGTTTCATATGTTAACCCTCTACAACCTAACCCCGCCTTTAGACGGGCTTCGATCTAAAAAATCGCCAAAAATCAATAAGAAGAACTCTTAAAATTTTAGAAAATTTCAGGGTTGGAAGTTTAACTTGTTTTATGTGACTTTGCCAATGTTTTTCAAAATTTCATTTTTTTAGGGGTCAACTTTGGTTGTGTTTTTTACTAACATTTCCTATATTTTCAGTAAAAAAAAGTATGCAGTAATTTTTGTAGTGTCCCAGACTATGCCTCTACGCATTTTTTTGCAATTTAAATGATGATAGTGCGATTCTATAGCAGAAAATGTGAAAAACATGCAAAAAATTGGAAAAGTGACTGTATAAACGTGAAAAAATTAGATAAGTGAAATGTAATCATATTAGGTGGTAGAGTAGGCCAAATACTACCAAAAACAAACATAAATTAAACAAGATAAATGCAAATTAAAATAATAAAAATGAAACAAGAAAAACATAAAACAAGAGAAGTAAAGTTTTTCGTAGAACAAAACTTGCTCAAAATTACCTCCTGAACACGGCAAAAATAAATATTTTCGAAAAAAAAAATTTGGGCAGTAGAGGGTTAACATTGAAAATCGAACCATAAGTTGCTGATATATTGACTTTAGAAAATAAAGGGTTGTTTGGGTGAGACTAAGAAAACATCAATTTTCCTGTTTGGGACCATCCATAAACCACGTGGATACTTTAGGGGGGGGGGGGGGGTATGGCGATTGTCCACGATCCATACAAAAAAGTTTTTTTTGTATGGACAATTGTCCACGAGGGGGGGGGGGGGGTAACAGATTCCCAAAAAAGTGTCCACGTGGTTTATGGATGGTCCCTTTTAAAATCTCTGCATGGCAATATCTGAGCAACTAAGGGTCGTATCAACAAAGTTCAAAAAAAGCAAAATATAGAGAATTTTCCTTGGAATTTTCTCAGCTTTTCAAAAATATTTTTTTCAAAAGTGGGCAAACAGGAAAAAAATTAATAACTTCGACTGTTGAAAAAAAAACATTAAAATTGCTATAACTTGAAAACGGAGCACTTTATCAAAATTTCACTAAAGAACTTTTTGATAACAAATTCAACTTTACATAGAAATATGAAGTTGAAAAATTTTTGCGACCAATATTTAGATTTTTTTTAAATCAGTATTGATTCAAAAATTCATAACTCGGTCGAAGAAATTTCTGGAAATTTCTGAAAAGTTGGCATTTGATGTCCCCTAAAACATATAAAAAAAATAAAAATAGAGTTTTTTTGCTAATAATGTTTTAGTGACAAAAAGTGAAATTAAAAACCACCAAAAAATGTCACCGTGTATCATTTTTTTCAGTGTAGTCCTTATCCATACCTACAACTTTGCCGAAGACACCAAATCGATCAAAAAATTCCTTCAAAAGATACAGATTCTTGTATTTTCATGTATCATATTGTATGGACAGCTGCCAAATTTGTATGGGAAATTATATGGACAATCTAATGATGCAAAATGGCTTCTTTCAATTATTTCAATTGGGCATACCAAAGACACCAAAAAAGTTTCAGCCGAATAAAAAAACATAAAAATGAAATTAAAAAAAGATCTATTTCGTAGATTATTGCTCTCCTGACAAAAACTTTTAATAAAATTTGTACCAGCCTGGTTAATAATAATAGTGTAAATGATCACAATGATTTTTCTTGATACAAACTTGCCTAATAATAAAAAACGCATAAATGAGTATAGATACAAATGAACACTTTCACTGTTAATTTGGATTGCAATATTTTGTAAAGTTTATTTTTCTTAAGGCATTTTCCCACTGTTGTGCTGTTGTATTCTTTTCTCTATTAGATTTCATGCTCATAAATTGCCAACGATGGAATAACTAAACCAATTTGATGATGAGAATTATGGTCTGTGGCATCGAACGTTTCAACGTGATAGATTTTTAATAATCTTATCAATGACAGTTTAC